>NC_056739.1:1849339662-1849512162 GCF_019279795.1 Protopterus annectens | reverse complement strand
TGCAGTTTGTTTGATTGTACATTTGATACATCAAATGTTTAGTTATGAAGATTGTTTCATAAAACTGATGGTTCATCGCAGGATGCCGGCACTAATTTTGCAGGATCACTACAGAGCGCGGGAAGTGGAATTTTGCCCTTTAGCCACTATTTTGAGATCTTGGAATTGATACATATATATATATATATATATATATATATATATATATATATATATATATATATAAATATATATAAATATATATATATATATATATATATATATATATATATATATAGTTCCCCTTCACAAAGTCGAATGTTCAGAAACTCGAAATGCATATAGCCGAAGCCATATGCGTGAGTTTCTGAAGCTCGGCTTCATGAAAGGGAGCTAAAAAACAGAAAAATGTAACACAACAAAGTGTTTCTGCAGGGGTGCAAGCCCCCTGCACCCCCCACACCACCTGCTACTTATTTATTCCAACTCTGAGAACATACTACAGTGCAGAAAGGGAAATCTCCCATTCTGCGCTGTATGCCGTTCCCCATTCACAGAGTCGAGCTTCCACAATTTCGAGCATATGGTCTCGACCATATGACTTTTGAGATTGTGGCTATTTGACTTTGTGAAGTGGAACTATATATATATATATATATATATATATATATATATATATATATAGATATATATATATATAGATATATATATATATATATTTAGCAGGGGGTATGGAATCCCATCCTCTCACATGAGGACAAAGGAGAGCTTGTCCCCATGCATAAAACATTATTTTGATTGAGTTTTGACCATTTGTGGCTAATGCAGTGGATGCCAATTTAGTGAGTTGAAATACAATTATATAACGAATACCTGCCAGGTTGTCTAGTGGCCATAGCCAGTAATATCGATAGTCATAGCACTGATAAAAAAAAAAAAAGTGTACAGGAGCTCTGCTAGCTGAGATTAGGGAACAGCAAGCATTAGGAAAGTGGTCCTTTCCTCACTGTGATGCAATCTTGGATTTGATATATATAATTAGTAGAGGGTGTGGATGATGCAGGGAAACCTCTGCAAGAAGTTTTATTACTAACCATTCAACATTATGGCCATTTACAATCAGACAGGAATCCAACACACACGTGCACACATGTGCACAGGTAAAAAAACACACACACACACACACACACACACACACACACACACACACACACACACACACACACACATGCATGTGTGCGCTTGTTGGTGACTCAAAGGTGACACACTCATCTTTGGTGTAGAAAGCTGTTGGTTCTATTCCCACACCAGGTAGATTACTGACACTGCAGTGCAGCATAAAGGGGGTGCTGCACTCCATGAGTATGTCATCCTTTGGATGAGGCATTAAACCAAGGTCCCATTGCTAAAGATGGATGTAAATGACACCATTGCACCTTAAACCAAGGTCCCATTGCTAAAGATGGATGTAAATGACACCATTGCACCAATCAAAAAGAGATGGGAAAATCCCCATTGCCCTGAATAAATTTACACAAGTAGTATAAATGCCACCTCTGGTCTCTCCTGAAAAGAGGCTACTAGCTTAGTGGGAATAACTTAGTAAGCAAAGGAATAATAAAATAAGTGAATATAAAAACTGATAGGGTAGTCTCCCAATTTGAGGACAATAAATATACAACCTCTTCTTCTTCAACAACAACTGGTGCCATTTTCAAACAGCCTCTTCATCCTTATGAAGGGAATTTCCTCTGCTCCCTGATTGTTGTCCTGAAATTCCCAATGAGCACACCCAACTAACTCTGCTTAACTGGATCTCCCACCCCTTTGCAGTTTCCTCATGGCAAGAAATACAGGAGTTCTTCTTACATGCAGGGAACCTATTACTTTCAGTAATCTTCCTGGTGTACTAGGCAAGTTTGTGTAGTGAAACACTTTAGTGCTTATTTTACTAGCGGCATGCTCACTAACTCAAACGAAGAGTGTTCGACTCGCCTACTCTTTCCCCTGAACTTTCTCCCTCCATTCTTCTCTCTTTCCAGCAACTGCTAATACCAAGAGCTGTAAAACTGTACAGAACTAATAAAGCAACAAGTGATAGGTTTCTGTTACCTTCATAAATTTCTTATCTCAAAGAACTGCCTACTCTTAACTGCTCTACTGTCTTGAGGCACACATTGCTAAGTGATTGTTTCTACTGAGGTTTGTTAGGCTGCCTCAAGGTTCCCAGGGATCATTCCTGTTCACTCAACCTCTTTTTCCCCTTTCCTTTACAGTCTGTGTCCCGTTGATACTGTATTTGACTACATTTCCCTTCATCCTTTGCCTCCTATTTGGACTGCATCTGCCCCTCCCCTGTGGTCCGCTTCCTCTCTGAAGTTACTTATTCTCCTTCAACAACTGGCACCATTTTCAAACATCCTTTTCATCCTTATGAAGAGAATTTCCTCTGCTCCCCAAAAAAGTCTGCACACCACTTAAGTGTTTTACTGATTGTTTGTTGACGCTCCTTACCTGTGGGCCTTGGTGCAGCCCCACTCCATTTGCCCTCTCTAATGCTCGGGATCACTTCACTCCCCTACCCTGCTCCCATTTCCCACCTGCCCCCACTATCCCTAGTCTTATACCTAGCTGTCTCCTCCCATCAGTACTTCAGCCAGTCACAAATTAGAATATCCCTCACCACAAACCCTCCATTAGCCTATCCCACATCTAACCCCATACCCATTCCTTCACCATAAACCCTCCATTAGCCTATCCCACATCAAACCCCATCCCCATACCCCTGCCTACAAATATGAAAACCTCACAGAATAACAAGTTGACTATTATTGTCACACGTAATACAGCTATCCTTCTTATCCTAATTTTAACACACTACCACACTTCCTATTCTACCACACATACTACTATCTATGCAGCCCCAACAAAACATACCTCCACTTATAATCCTCACACTCCTCACTACAGCCTACACATATCCCCAAGCCTATACCATCACATTACTATAGCACCTAACTCAATCAGACTCCTCTCAGCTACTCCTAGGACACCAACTACAAACAAATATATTACCATCCTAACTAAACTCACAAAACTCTTCGACCACATAAACCGCCAGCTGATCCTGGCAGGAGACATACACAAAAACCCAGGGCCTAACTCAATACAGACTACCACAATTAACTCATCGGTCTCCTCCAGCCAACTACCCATTACTAGACCAAAAAACAGCATATTACTCCTCAGCTTAAATATTCGGAGCATTAATAATAAGGTACATTTACTGCATGCATTGCTATCCATCTATTCCCCTGACATTCTATGTCTTACTGAAACCTGGTTAAAGCCTGCAACAACTGACAATGAGGTCCTCCTACTGGATACAATGTCCTGCTCTGTGACAGACTGTCTAAAAAGGGGGGAGGGGTAGCATTACTTTATAAAAATAACCTAAACATCACCACTATTAATCTTCAAATCCCATCCTTTAATAATACTGAACTCCTATTAGCTAAACTCAGACTTAGCGACAAAAAAATCAATCAATATTATCACCTGCTACATACCACCAGATAACAATATCCCTACCCTAGTAGCCTTCTTACAATAGACAAGTCAAAACTTGCGCAGAAAACTATCATCCTCCGCAATTTTAATATCAACTGGAACACATGTTCACCCAAAAACCCCACTAACCATATCAACCTTTACAGTTTCTCTCAAGTCATCCAATCAAACACTAGACTAGGAAATTCAAGAATCAAAGAAAGCCTCCTAGACTGGATCGTATTAAATAAGACTAACACCTCTTACTAAGCAGGCATCCTTCTTGACACGCTCAGTGACCACCAGCCCACCTTTCTACTAAAATTTAAAACCCAGAACTACTTTACTCCCTTATTACAAACAAGGAACACAAAAAGTGTCGACCCTAACAAATTCAAACTTGAGATAAAACACTATAACTGGAATGTACTAAAAGTACTACCCCTAGAAGAAGCTGTAACCCACTTCAAAAATATTTTCCTAAAAATCCTAAATGCCCACGCTCCAGCCCATACTACAAAGCTCAAAGGGAAAACAGCCCACTCTACTATCAAAGATACTAAAAATAAAGTAACAGTAAAGAATAGAGCCTGGAATATTTGGAAAGCTACGAGCTACTAAAACCCCAGCAGCTAAGGAACAATTCCAAAAACCTAGAAGCGATACAAAAAAGCAGTCCTTCTAGATAAAAAGAATTATATCATACAGCTACAAAACAGGCACCAATACAATCCCAAAACAATTCTGGGCGGGAATAAATAAACTACTCCACCCTGCCAAACCCTCCATACCATCTCCTACCTCCACAAGTGAAATCACAAATATGCTGATACCTTCAACAAATGTTTTATAGAAATCTCCAGCCTTGTTCAAAAACTGTCCGCAATCACCACCACTAATAGCTCTGTATCTATACATAGACCCAAAAACAACCTTCCAATTTCAACCCATCCCTACCAGCTATATAAAAAGGCTGCTAACCAAATTTAAACCTACTACACTTGCAGCTAATGGCATCCCTGCTGAATACCTTCAGTTGGCTGCCAACAAAATTGCCTTCCCAGTATACATCCTTTTAAACAGATCTATTTCAGAAACCACTATTACACCTATCTGAAAGACCGCCTAAATTATCCCCCTCCACAAAGGCGGTACCTCTACAGACCCCACTATTGCCCCATTGCCATCCTGTCTCCACTAGCTAAAATACTTGAAAAATGTGTACACCACCAACTCATGCTATACCTACTCAACAACCAACTTCTCTCTCCCACCCAGCATGGATTTTCAATCTGCTCACAGCACCACCACTGCACTACTTTCTTTCACAAACTTCATCAACCAAAACAAACACACAGGCAACCTAACATCTGCCATATTCTTGGACATGTAAAAGGCCTTTGATCGGGTCAAACATCCTAAACTATTTCAAGCCTTTACTGACCTGGGCTTTAGTAACCATGCACTAGCATGGTTTCAGAATTACCTACAAGGATGACAACATGTAGTTTGATGGGACAACACCCTATCCTCACTGCTACCCATCACCACAGGAGTCCCACTAGGGTCCATTCTAGGACCCCACCATTTTCACCAATAATCTTCATAGCATCTGTCAAGATGCAACTGTTATTCAATATGCTGATGACTCAATACTTGTCTGTTCAGCCAGTGATCCTCAGGAACACCTGGCCATCACTCAAAAATTCTTCCAAACTACCAAAACCTGGTTTCTTAACAAAAACCTAATACTAAATCCCCCAAAAACAAACTTCTGCTAATTAGTCCAAACAAATCAACCACAATACCCAGCCCATTTAATATTGTGTCCAGGGGTGGGACTATTATCTCCCCAGACACTCACACTAAACTGCTAGGAGTGCTCACTGGTAATAATCTCAAATTTGATGTACATACAAATCAAATCATTAATAACATCCACAAAAAACTGGGCAGTCTATATAAAAATAAACCATTTCTAACCCAAACCGCTAGGACAACAGTTGCTCAAACTCACCTCCTCTCTATGCTATTCTACGCCTCACCCATTTTCACCAACATGCCCAAAACAGAAATTGCCAAGCTCAACACCTGCTACTATCGAATTGCAAAATTTGCTACTGGTGTCCCCTACAGATCCTATCACTGCCATTCTCTAAAACAACTTAACTGGATTGCATTTCCTAATCTCCTATCCTTTCATTAGCTTTCCTTTGCACACAAACTACTATTACTTTCAGATAAAACTCCAGCACTGGCCAACCTACTAAAACTACAAACTCACCCTAGACAACTACACTCTAGTGATAAAAAGCTAATCAAGGTCACCAAGAGCAAAAACACAGCAAGGGACTCCCTCTTCCCTAATTATATAGGTAAAACTTGAAACTCCCTACCCTCTGCTATTACCAAAACAGACTCAAATGTTACATTTAAAAGACTACTGAAATAACACTTAAAATTCACATGGATGTGTTTATGTTCAACCCCAGGCTAACCTCACCAACCATATCCACCCTCTTCTCTAATCTCCTGGTCTCTATTTCAGAACTATACTGCTAAGAGGAACTGCAGCTTTTTTAATTTCCAGCTTCCTCACAGTGTCACCTCTACACTGTCCTCTCAGTTAATACCTATATATATATATATATATATATATATATATATATATATATATATATATATAGGAAAAAAAACACTGTTAGGCACAGTTTTTTTATAATTTGCTTTTCTTTCTCCATCTTTACTCTTGCTTTTATACTTATTCTATATATCTTACCACTCATCTCAGTTGCTTTACCTACTACTATCAACCTGACTACGTCAAACTTGGTCACAATCTAACTGTATAAAATTGTAAAAGGTGGAACTTTCAAGGTGCAACTCTTACCTTTGTATCTTATTCTGTAATTCTTCTTATGTATTGGCTCATTCTAACTGTAAAAAATCAAAAAGATTTTCTTTTTATTCTATGTATCTAATTTTAATTTTCATGCTTATGTACTGTCTATGTAAATATGGTTGCTGCTGTTATATTCCTTGTGAAGATTGGGTAGAGATGGGTGAAGGCTGCCAGCCTAGTGAAATAGAATTTGATGCATAATTCTGGCATTTGTAAATATAAATGTAAAATACAGGCTTGTGTCTTAAATGTAAAGAAATGCTGTTTCAACAATGTGGCAACATTGCCATCTGCTGTAAGGAAAACTAAGTCAAGCAATTATTGTTGGTCCTTTTAAATTAAAATTATTTCATCACTGCCTTTGATGTTTTACAAGTCGGCTCCAGTCCGGCTGGATGGGGGCTTCCTGCCTATTGTTTTAAGGCTAAAGGTAATGACCAGAATTTAGACATGGAATGTCCTTTATTGCTCTAAGTGAAAAAGAATGTAAATGCAGTTAATGTGTAGCCTGGGAACTCCAGGAAGGGTGAAAAAGATGATGTAATGTTTATCAGAACTGGAGTTTCAATTTAAACAGTGAGAACCAGAGATTGTGAAGCATTTTATTTGGACATCTAACTCAGCACTGTCTGTTGTCTTAAGTAAGTTATCTTAGAAGTGTCTTCTTGTAGAAATAGCTAGGACTATAAATATTAGACTAAGTGTTTTTCTGTTATGTCAGAACTGTACTACGGAATTATTTAAAGTTTCTGTGTGATCTCTGAACTCTTGAATAGCACTGTGGTGTAGTAGCATTTTCTTGTGTTTTTAGTATTTATTATTAAATATTTTTAAAACCTTTTAAACTGTGGCTAGTTTATGTAGAAATAATGTAAACTCTAGAGTACATTGCATGCTTATAAGCGATCCTGTAATACGCCCTTCCAATAAGCCTTGATTGCTTAGTTACACTACTATTGGATATTAATATTGCACAGTAATAATTGGACACCCTTTTAAGGGCCTTTGGGTAGCTGATAATTATTAGCTCGTGGTGGCAGTAATTATTACCGTATAGTCTGGGTATTGGGGCACAGCTGGAGAATCTGTGTCAGCCTTTCCCAGGAGTGCCTGCAAAGTTGTATAAATACTTATCTCAAAGTGTGTGTGTGTGTGTGTGTGTGTGTGTATCTGTGTGTGTGTGTGTGTGTGTGTGTGTGTGTGTGTGTGTGTGTGTGTGTGTGTGTGTGTGTGTGTGTGTGTGTCTGTGTCAGCTACTTGGGCAGGGACACGAAGCACTGGTTGGACAGAGAGGGTACTGGAGGATATCTTGCCAGCTAGGCTGAGATCTGGACCCTATAGCTGTGTCAGTGGGGAGTCTTATTGGGGACCTGGAGAGAAAGGGAGCAACCAGCCCCAGACTGACTGTAATCTCTGTGGGCTCTTAAGGGAAATTGCACTTTACTGAGAGTATCTGTTATCCTTTCCTCTCATATGAGACACCCTCTCTGGTGTTATGATAATGACTGAGGCTCCTTGATTGCTGGGCCAGGGCATGGGTGTCACATGTGGTTTGCAGTGGTTGGGATATCCATATCACATATTAAGCAGTTGGCAAATACTAATTGGCTCATAGTGGTGTGGGTAAAGTGAATCCTGTAGCTTATGTACAGTGATCTCTAAAGATGTTTTGTGCTCTAAATCCACCACACAGTGAATACTCAGAGTTCAGATCACAATTGTTTTATTTTATTTGTTAGCTTAGTTAGTCAGGGTGAGCAGGCAGCATGTCAGCAGAGGAGTATGTAAAGCTGACAAGGAGCCAGCTGGTGGAGATTTGTCAGGCTAAGGGACTGGTGCATGGAAACCTGACTAAGGCAGACCTGATTGCAGCCTTGGTTACAGCTGCATCAGAAAAAAGCATCCAGAAGGACAATCAGACTGGCAATGGAGATACAATAGCCTCAGAGAATGGACAGCTCAACCTTTCTGTGAAGGACAATCGGACTGGCAGTGGAGATACAGTATCCTCGGAGAATGGACAGCTCAACCTTTCTGCAGTAGACTTAAAAATCCAGTTGGAGTTAAAGAGACTTGAGTTGGAGGCCAGGCATTTGGAGATAGAAGCCAAAGAAAAGGAGCATCAGAGGAGGCATGAGAGGGAAATGCTAACTCTTCGTCAGAGTCATGGAGGTAATGGGGAAGGGAGTAACTGGACTGCAGAAGCAAAACAGGTCAGTAATTTGCTTCCACAATTTAAAGAGGGGGATAATTTGATAGTTTCATTTGTATGTTTGAGAGGGTATGCAAACAGTATAGTATTGACCAGAGGCTCTGGGTATGGTTCCTGACCCCCTTACTCCATGGAAAGCTGTTACTCTTCTGTCAAAAATGCCTGACTCTGTCTGTTTTGACTATACTGCTTTAAAAAATGGCTTTTAGAATGTTTTAAGCTAACACCTGAAATGTATAGGAAAAGGTTTTGTGAACATAGATGCAAGGCAGATGAAAGTGTGTGCGAATATGTTACTGAACTGAGCACTTATTTTCCTAGCTGGGTGAGTGGATGTCAGGTCACCACTTTTGAAGGGCTGGCAGACCTTTTGGTGAGGGAACAAGCCCTTAACACTTTGCCTGAGGACATGAGGATCTGGTTTGCTAATAGACAATGTGCTACTTCAGATGAGTTTGGGAAGAAGGAAGAACTATACCTGGCAAGCAGGGCAGCCCTGCAGAGGAAGGTGCTCATGGGTCTAAAGGAACCTATGGTGGGAAGCACAGACTGCCCCAACAGAATCTGCCAGTAGCAGGGGAAGCCACTATTCCAGGTGCATGTCCAGTAGCTAGGGTTAAATGTTTTGAGTGCAACCAGTGGGACCATGTGGCATACAGGTGTCCACAGAGGCAAAGTGGGGGACCAAAGGTGAGGGAAACAGTAAGTGGGAAAGACAAAATGCCAAAAGTAGGTTGTCTTGAGACAACAGGGGTACTAAACTATCATCCTGCAGATGTCCTGAGAGGGAAGGATTTGGATGAAGCAGTACCATGTTTGTGCAGTTACACACAGTGAGGCTACGAGACAAGCATGTGGGTCTGGTAGCCTGGGAGAGACCCAGACAGACTGCAAACTTGCAGCCAGGACTGCTGAGGTGGGTACATCAGCGACTGAGCTACGCTGTAGCAGTGAGACTGAATGTGAACCACAGCTGCTTTTGGGTACCGATGTTCCCTTGGACAGGGTAACTGCAAAGGTAGAGGTGAGTAGTAGTACCCAGGCTGACAGTGAAGCACCAATGTCAGAGGATGCCAGACTCCCTGTGGAAGGGTAACTGGGAAGGGTTACAAGGAGAGAGTTGAGACAGGCTCAGCTCTCAGACCCTACATTGAAAGTCCTGAGGCAGGTAGCTAGGGAGGCACCTGATTCTCAAGAAAAGGGGAAATTTGTATACTGGGACAAAGGGTTACTGTACAGAGAGTGGCCCCCTGAGGGAGGGCTAGAAGCTGAGAGAGTACAGCAGTTGGTAGTGCCTAGAACCTACCATCTGGCACTTCTAGCCATAGCCTATGATATTCCCTTTGCAGGTCATATGGGCATAAAACGCAAAAAGAGGCATATTATGCAGAACTTCTAATGGCCTGGAATTTCCAGAGATGTTACAGGGTACTGCCAGACCTGTCAGCAGTGCCAAAAGATAGGCAAGGCAGGAGACAAGGTAAGAGCTCCTTTGATGCCTTTGCCTGTGATTGAGGAGCCATTTCAGAGGGTAGCTATAGATATCATGGGTCCTCTGAGTACCCCAAGTTCCGCAGGGAAAAAGTATATCCTAGTGGTAGTGGATTATGCTACACGATACCCTGAGATGGTGACTTTGCCCTCCATTGAGGCAGAAAAGGTGGCAAATGCTTTGTTAGAGATTTTCAGCAGGGTAGGTTTTCCAAAATAAATACTGTCTGACAGAGGTGCAAATTTCATGTCAGACCTGCTGGCTTGTCTGTGGAAGTCCTGTGGGATGAAGCACATGAAGACCACCTCCTACCATCCCCAGACTAATGGTCTTGTTGAGAGGTTAAACTCTACAATCAAGTCAATTCTACAGGCATTTAAAGATCAGTTTAAGAGGGAGTGGGACAAATATTTGCCCCATCTGTTGTTTGCTTACAGAGAGGGTCCCCCAGGAATCCACAGGTTTTTCACCCTTTGAGGTGCTGTATGGGCAATAGGGTGAGGGGACCTCTCGATTTAATTTGAGATGAGTGAGAAGGTGAGTGCAAGACTCACAAGGAGTCTGTTGTGGCATATGTCCTAAACCTCCGGACAAGGCTCAGGGAACTCATGGGCTTGGCCCAGGAGAACCTTGCAGAAGCCCAACAACAGAAAAAAGGTGTGGTATGTCAGGAACGCTCAAGCTAGAGAGTATGCTGTGGGGCAGCAGGTAATGGTTCTCATTCCTGTCAGATACAATAAACTGCAAGCAGCTTGGGAGGGACCCTACAAGGTGGTAAGAAAGGTAAGTGATGTTAACTACATGGTGGAACTGCTAGGCAGATGGCAGATGCACAAATTGTACCATGTTAACATGATGAAACCTTACCATGATAGGGAGGTCCTTGTGCTGAGCATTTGCATTGGATTGTAGGAGGAGTCTGAGGGTGATCTGGGGACTGATCTCCTCAGTGAGGCTCAGGCTGACACCTCAGTGGAAGCGGTAGCAATATCCCAGCAGCTATCTCCTACCCAGGTTCACAAGATCCGAGCAGTGTTGCAGGAATTTGGGGCCATGTTCACTGGGAAATTAAAGTGCACCCACCTGGTGCAGCACCAGGTGGATACAGGACCCCAAAGGCCTATTAGGCAGGCCCCTTATAGGGTGCCTGAGAGAGTCAGACAGACTCTGAGGGAGGTGGTACAGGAGAAGTTGGAACTAGGGGTGATTCAAGAGTCCAACAGTCCCTGGGCCTCCACAGTGGTGCTGGTGCCAAAGAAAGATGGCAGAACCAGGTTCTGTGTGGACTACAGGAAATTAAATAGTCACAGAGAGTCAGATGCTTACCCCATGCCTAGGACAGATGAGGCCCTAGAGCAGCTGGGTGGGGCTAAATATCTTACCACTATTGATCTTACTAAGGGTTACTGGCAAGTGCCCTTGACTCCCAGTGCTAGAGGGAAGTTAGCTTTTGTGACTCCTTTTGGCTTGTATGAGTTCACAAAGATGCCCTTTGGGATGAAGAATGTTACAGCGACTTTCCAGAGGCTGGTAGATAATATTCCAGCTGGAACAGGAGGATTTGCCCTTGCTTACCTAGATGATATTGCAATTGACAGCCATTGCTGGCCAGAGTACCTTCAGCATGTCAGGGAGGTGTTGGGCAGACTGCAGAGGGCAGGGTTGACCATTAAGCCGAGCAAATGTCAGGTGGCTATGGCAGAGGTCTCCTACCTAGGACATAGAGTGGGGAGTGGTAAGATAAGGCCAGAACCTGCCAAAGCGGAAGCTATTCAGGCATGGCCTGCACCTGTTAATAAAAAGCAGGTGAGGGCATTTTTGGGGACAGCATGGTACTACAGAAAGTTTGTCCCTAGTTATAGTACCATAGCTGCTCCTCTCACAGACCTGACAAGGAAGAACAGACCAGATAAGGTAGTGTGGACCCCAGCATGTGAACAGGCATTCCAGAAGCGTAGATAAGCTTTGGGAGGACCCCCTGTGTTAGCCAGTCTGGATTACAGCAAATAATTTCTTGTGCAAGTGGATGCTTCAAACCATGGGGTAGGGGCTGTACTTAGCCAGATTTCTTCAAAGGGGGAAGAGCACCCAGTGGTTTATCTCAGTTGTAGGCTCTAACCAGGGAGGAATGCTATACAGTGGTAGAAAAGGAATGTCTAGCCATAGTGTGAGCACTACAGAAACTTCAGCCTTATCTTTATGGAAGAAGATTCACTGTAATGACAGATCACAACCCCCTAATATGGTTAAACAGAGCCAGCCAGCGAAATGCCAAGTTGCTAAGATGGAGCCTGGGTTTGCAAGCATATGATATGTCAATGCAGCACCACAGTGGGATTAGCAATGCCAATGCAGATGGGCTCTCAAGACAGGGAATGGGGTGAGGTATACTCAGATAGACCTGACCCTCTCAAGCAGCGTTTCTCAAGGGTCACTTGAATTACTAACTTGAGTTCTCTGGGGGGGGGGGGAGATGTGAAGATTGTGTAGAGATGGGTGAAGGCTGCCAGCTTATTCAAATAGAATTTGATACATAATTCTGCCGTTTGTAATTATAAATGTAAAATACAGGCTTGTGTCTTAAATGTAAAGAAATGCTGTTTCAACAATGTGGCAACATTGCCATCTGCTGTAAGGAAAACTAAGTCAAGCAATTCTTGTTGGTCATTTGAAATTAAAATTATTTCATCATTGCCTTTAATGTTTTACAATTCAGCTCCAGTCCAGCTGGATGGGGGCTTCCTGCCTATTGTTATAAGGCTAAAGTTAATGACCAGAATTTACATGTGAAGAAGAATGTAAATGCAGTTAATGTGTAGCCTGGGAACTCCAGGAAGGGTGAAAAATATCATGTAATGTTTATCAGAACTGGAGTTTCAATTTAAACAGTGAGAACCAGAGATTGTGAAGAATATTGATCTTGGACATCTAACTCAGCACTGCCTGTTGTCTTAAGTAAGTTATCTTAGAAGTGTGTTTTCTTGTAGAAATAGCTAGGACTATAAATATTAGACTAAGTGTTTTTCTGTTATGTCAGAACTGTACTACTGAATTATTTTAAGTTTCTGTGTGATCTCTGAGCTCTTGAATAGCACTGTGGTGTAGTAGTATTGTCTTGTGTTTTTAGTATTTATTATTAAATATTTTTAAAAACCTTTTAAACTGTGGCTGGTTTATGTAGAGATAATTTAAGCTCTAGAGTACATTGCATACTTATACGTGATCCTGTAATAAGCCCTTCCAATAAGCCTTGATTGTTTAGTTACACTACTATTGGATATTAATATTGCACAGTAATAATTGGACACTCTTTTAAGGGCCTTTGGGTAGCTGATAATTATTAGCTGGTGGTGGCAGTAATTACTACCGTATAGTCTGGGTATAGGGGCACAGCTGGAGAATCTGTGTCAGCCTTTCGCAGGAGAGTCTGTGAAGTTCTATAAATACTTATCTCAAAGTTTGTGTGTGTGTCAGCTACTTGGGCAGGGACACAAAGCACTGGTTGGACAGAGAGGGTACTGGAGGTTAGCTTGCCAGCTAGGCTGAGATCTAGACCCTATAGCTGTGCCAGTGGGGAGTCTTATTGGGGCCTGGGCAGCAAGGGAGTGGCCAGCCCCAAACTAACTGTGATCTCTGTGTGCTCTTAAGGGAAATTGCACTTTACTGTGTGTATCTGTTATCCTGTCCTCTCATATGAGACGCCCTCTCTGGTGTTAGTGGTGAGGATTGAGGCTTCTTGATTGCTGGGCCAGGGCATGGGTGTCAAATTCCTTATAATTGCTTGTAATTGATTTGTGGAGCTTTTCTCCCCAGGCCTCCGCTGAAAATAGACATGCATCCAGTTGGACTCTCCCAGTCAACAAATTTAAAATAAATAAAATAAATAAATTTAGCATTGTCAGTGGCATCAGGTGAGTAAAGAGCAATTTAATTTACACTTAGTTTGCTAAAAAGCCATATGCTGAAAGCTATTGGCCATAAAGTCATAAACAGAAGTACGTTTTTATCCTCAAAAAGTCCATATTACCAAGAAGAATATATATTAGACTTAAATAATGTCATATGACTGTCTGTCCATTTAGCAATGATTTTGTCAATAATGTCCAACAAGACTACCGCATAGTGCAGCGCCGGTTAAACAAGGTTAAACTTTTTCTGGCTCCGCCAAGTCTGCTCTTCAATTTTTCCCTTAGAACTGTTCTACTTGCAATCTAAACAGCCTATACTCTATCTGAATAGCTCAGCACTTGCTCCTAAAGCATTTTTATACAGGTAAAGCACTCTTAAACAAAAGAAAGTACTTCATTCACCTAAATTCTGTTGAGTACACATCTCCCTATAGGTCCTTTCTGACTCAGTTACACAGCAATCTTTTTCACTATTTCTAGCATGTCAAGGGGTCAGTTGCTGGCATCCCCTCCTGTTCAGCTGGTGAATCTGGGAATCTTGAGGCAATGTTACAATTGCCTCATGTACACAGACAACCCTCTCCTCCTCCCAACAAATACAAATATATGTGAGAGATGCAACTATATAGCCAAACTGGAGGCTGAGCTCTCTCAATTCAGTACTGGCAAGACCAGTCAGGAGGAGAAGGCAACCACGCACACCACAAACCCAGTCTCACATAGAACTATCACAACAGCAAACCAAACACATAAACACACAAAACATACTGGAGGCGCTGATTAAAAATCTACCAAAACAACAGAGGCCTCCAAAGCAGACACCCAAGCAACCACCACCTCAAGACATAGCACATGCAACACATAGTTCACAAAGTCAGTGTGCTAAACAGTCAGAGCCCTTAAGGCCAAACAACATGCCAGACACACTTGTAATAGGTGACCCCATAGTCAGACACACTGACGTCCCGCTCACCAGACTGAACAAGGAAAAGGTCACAGTAAGCTGCCTGTCGGGAGCTAGAATCCGCCACATAACACAAGCACTCAGGTCACTCCACAGCAAGTACAAATATGACTCAGTCATTGTACATGCCGGTGTGAACGACCTGAGACGTACCTCCCTGGACTACATGAAAAGAGACATAGAGGAGCACTCTGATTATGTAGCCCAGGCCGGTATGACCCTGACCCTGAGCAGCATCTTACCCTCACCAAGAATGATGCCACAGTACAAAGACAAAATGATCAGTTTTAACAATTGGCTTAATTACTGGTGTCATTCTAAGGGGATCCAATGTCTGTCTGCTTGGGAGGACATGCTTGACAAGCCATGCTGCTTCGCAAGGGATGGCTTGCACCTGTCACCCCTGGGCTTCCGGATATTGGCCAAGGCTCTTGCCACCCCATAGTGCCTTTTTTAGGCAAGGCTCAAATGACAAACCTACCTCCCTAGAAAACACAAGTGGAAAAAAACTAAGGGTAATGCTGCTCAATGCCAGAAGTCTAAACCTCAAGATGCACGCCCTCAAAGCCCTCCTCAGTATGGAGAGCATCGATGTCTGTGCAGTGACTGAAACCTGGTTCAAGGCTCCTGAGAGCACCCCAGCACTATCAGGTTTTACCTCATATCATGCTTTCCGGCCCCAAACTTGGACGAACCACAAAAGGAGGGGGAGTATCCATTTTCATCAAAGATACCCACACCTCCAGGTTAGTGGCAACGCACGAAGCATCGGAGACTATCCAGGTGCAACTAACCATAGGCAAAACTGCCTTACAGTTTGTAGCATGCTACAGACCACCCTCTCAAACTCAGGAACCCCACACAGCCTTCCTGAAGACACTGGAGAGTATGAATGTCTCTCTAAATACCATCATTTTGGGAGACTTCAACTACGCAAACATAGACTGGGAACATTACTCAAGACCCAACACCCTAGCCCAAAGGTTCCTAGAATTCATAAACTCAAATGCAATGGAACAACTAGTCACCATTCCCACAAGAGGAGACAATATACTAGACCTGATCATCACAAACATGGGGACAAAATGCTCCACACCGGAAGTATATCCCTCTTTGGTAAGATCAGACCATAAATTAATCTCACTGGAAATCCACATCCCGCCCCCACCCCCTGCACAAAAGACCACAGTGAAGAACTTCTCAAAAGCAAACTTCACACTTCTCAAGACTGAAGTGGTATCCTTCAAGGCCCCTGGGCCAGTGGAAACCACAACCCACACTGCTGAATCCTTTGCAAATGCCTTCTATGGGCACCTTCAAGAATGCATGGATCATGCAATCCCAAATAAAACCAAGCCCCATTCCCCCAAAGGCAGGCACCCGGTCTGGTGGACCCCAGCCATAAACAAACTTTACAACAGGAGGAGGAAGCTACTACATGACAGAGCAAAATCCATAAAAGGGAAGGCGTCTCTGATCAGTACTAGCAAAAAACTACGATCACTCATAAAATCATCCAAGGCCAACTTTGAGAGAAAAATCGCAAAAGACACAAAAGACAATCACAAGGCCTTCTTTAGCTATGTTAGAAACCTGGGAGGAAACTCCCAGATATGCTCAGAGTTAGTCCAAAATGACACAAAATACACTGAACCCACTGACATTGCCAACATTCTGGCAGACAGGTTCAGTGCAAATTTCTCCTCCCCCTCCCCCCCAAAAGGAGAAATAACTATCCCAGCAGAATGTAGTCTCCCTAACATCTCAGATGCCCAGGTGAGAGCCGCCCTCTCTAAAGCTAAAAACACAGCATCAATGGGACAGGATGGTGTCCCGGGCTGTGTGCTACATGAACTCCAAGAGGAACTAAACCCACACATAAGGCTGCTGTTCAATCTTTGCCTTACTACAGGATACGTACCCAAAGAGTGGCGTATGGCAACAGTGGTCCCACTGCACAAAGGCGGTGCTTCTACGGACCCTGGAAATTACCGCCCCATAAGCTTGACGAGCCTGGTCTGCAAAGCTATGGAGAGGATCATTATGGAACTCATAAACAAAGACATTGGGGACCTACAGACATTGGATCCTATTCAATTTGGCTTTGTCAAGGGCAGATCCTGCCTTTTGAACTTGGTCGACTTTTTTGAAACAGTCACTAAGGCCATTGATGAGGGTAAGGCAGTTCACACAGCCTACCTTGACCTTGCAAAAGCCTTTGACACAATACCCCACTCGGGCATCATAGACAAACTCACCAGCTTAAATGTAAACCCATATGTCACAAGATGGGTTGCAAACTGGCTCAAGGACAGAACCCACAGGGTCAGAGTTGCTGGAGCTATGTCAGACTCTAAGCCAGTCACAAGCGGTGTCCCACAGGGCTCAGTCCTGGGACCCCTCTTGTTCAGCATTTATTTTTCTGAGGTACAGGCAAACATAGGAGGATTGTGGCTGACAAAGTTCGCAGATGACTGCAAACTGGGCGCCATAATTGATACTCCAGCGGACACAAACATCCTTCAGAGAGGCCTCATAGAAATGGATAATTGGTGCCAGAGCCATGGCCTTAAGCTGAACGCCAAAAAATGTATAGTCATACCCTTTGGGAAAAACAAGGTACCGACAAATTACCACATAGGCGGTAATCCATTAAGTACGGAAGAGCTAATCAGGGACCAAGGGACCCAGGTTGACAGTAACCTCTCATTTGACACTCACATTGCCAAAGTGGTTAGGAAGACCTTCTATATTGCCCACATTATCATGAAGGGTTTCACATCTAGATCAAGAGAGGTCATTGTGCCCCTGTACTCTTCTCTTATCAGGCCAATGATTGAGTACAATGCCCCATTTGGGATGTATCTCACCCGACACCTGCAGCAGTTGGAAAGACCCCAAAAGTTCCTCACCAAGAGGATAAAGGGTCTTAAACATATGTCATATGCTGCCTGACTGAAAAAACTCCAGCTCTATTCAGTCGCATACCGCCTACTCAGAGGTGATCTGTGCCTGACATACAAGGCCATGTACAATCCTGAATTAAAGGACATGCTCCACCTCAGAAAATCCAAATCCATCCGAGCCATGAGAACAAGTGACTTAAACCTCAACACAGAAATAAATAGGACGTGCTGGAGGGACAGATTCATAACCCAGAGGCTCCCTACACTCTGGAACAGAATCCCAGTCCATGTTAGGCAGAGCCCCTCATTGACTCTATTCAAGAGAAATCTCGACGAGTGGATGGGAGATCGTAGGTTTACCCCGGGGGTCATCTCTGTGTCACTACTAGACAGAGGCATAGTAAACTAATCCCTAAAAGGGCGTAGTATTCTCATCCTAAGGGGTGGTGTAAGCCACATACACTCTGGCTAGGCTTATAAATACCTTAGGACAGATAGCCTAGTACGAACCTATGAAACCTATGAAACAAGTTTAATAGTTCATAGATACCTAAGTTCATAGGAAAGTACTAGGCTAGTACCCTTGTAGGCCATTTTGATTCTTGCCAATTCCAGTCTTGGTGTTTGAATTAACCCATACCATTTGGTGCTAGAGTGGTCCATGGTTGATAATTATATATTACTCCTAGGGAGAAAAACTGGAATCATACTATAGATAATTTGAGGGAACCCATGGTTGAGATAAAGCATTTAGGAGCTGACTCTATCTATTAGTAGTGCAGGGGGAAATCCTGGGATACATTTTCTATTCCCCATCCCTAGATCCAAATTGCCCTTTGTCAAAGGAAAAAAACTTCAAAGACCAATACACGTAAGGTTCAGGTTAAGGCACTTTTCATTCTTGCAGCATTGAGACAAAAACATGCAGAAATACAGAGTTTGTCTGATTAGTGACAGGAAGTGAAGCCATTCTTATACTGTTTACAAGACATTGCCTTCTAAAGCTGACATAATCAAATACAAGCCTACAATATTGTTTTTCACAGTAGATATTGTTCATGATTTTCTGCTATGACATTACATTGTAAGAAACTTTTTTGAAAAATAACATAGCCTTGGAGACCACTAGCTAGTTACAATTATTTCTACAGTGCTGTGTTACATTTCAAGGTACTCTGCTAATTCAAGCACAAAGCAAACACAGATTATAGTTCATATTCTTCAAGCAGTCTTTGTTCTACTTATCTATCCTTCCTGCAGCTGTGTATGTTCTCATAGCACAAACAGAGCTAATTGTCTAAGTTTAATAACATTATAGAAACGGTATTGTTCTATTCATTATTTTCCTAACCCAGCAGAAAATCATCTGCTTTTCAGTAAATTTCCAAAGGCATAAGCAAGATTTCAGCTGTGCTGACAAAATACAAGGTCAGAAAGCATGGTCAGAAAGCATTCGCAGTTTATATGGATTTAAGCAGTATGAAATAGAATAAATGTGTTAACCCCTTTGGGCTTTTAAAAGCACTAATATACACATTAATACATATTTTTCTAACATTCCCCCCTATTAATACTTTTATTCTACTTTCAAAAGCATAAACAGTTTGTTCCTTCTCCATTCAGGATTTGCAGTTAACAGAGTCATTCAGTTTAACTTATGAAAGCATTTCAGTCTTTAACAGTTCTTCAAACTCAGTACTTTGATATAAGGTTTCAGAAACCAACATGTCTATAAAATCTTTGATTAATCTTTTCATGCAGGGGATGCCACAACAAACACATACTCCCAACAGGAGCATACCTACACAAATGGCAATCAAGATGTTCATTGGGATGGTACTCCACCCCCCAAACCATTTCTGGAAAAAGTCCGTTAGTGGGTTTGGGTCTCGTTTGGTCATGGCCGACACTTGCTGAATCACCTCAAGATGGTTGTCTATCTCGTGCTGGTTGTCAGGAATGTACGAACAGCACTCTTCTTGGATTATTGCGCACGTACTACCTCTCGCCGCTAGGGTGAAGTCAAGAGCCATGCGGTTTTGAAGCACCACAGTTCTCATAGCATTCAGTTCATCAGTTACTAATTCGAGAGCAGAAAAATTTGCATTGCTCATTACTTCAAGGAGTTTAGACAGTTTTCTCAGCTCCCAAATTGATTTCACTGCTCCATATGCTGGTAATATGCCTGCCCACGATATAACAGTATCACTCAAGTCCATATGTGTCAGTTTATCACCCATGGAATGATGGTTTCTCCAGCCCACCTCGATTTGTCCCACTGGATTCTTAGGTTTCTTGACAGGTTTCTTGGTGACCTCTCTGGCATTTCGAATTTTACCTCGAGGCAAAACTGCAGTGTGTCGTATGGCCGGAACCAGGTAACCCAAAAAACAACTGCCGGACCAGTTCTCAGGTAACCATTTGTATGCCTTTTTCAACACACAAAATAACAATCCTCTACCTTAGTAGTAACTTTGCTATTAATATATACTTGCCCTGCATGAAACATTTTCCTATCAATTATAGACAGTTGCTTAAACAGAACATCATTATGTTGTACTTCATTAATTGTTTTATGCATCAATTCAAGAAATTAATCATAGTATGTATTACAATAAGAACCTGCATTATTTGCTTTAGTGTAACATTTGTAAGGAACTGTCACATTGCAATTGCTCCAACCCACCTGAGCAGTATCATTTTTGTAGAAACACACATTTCCCTTCTGTGGAACAGACAAGTGCAATGCTATTTTATCTTGTGATTTAATGGTTGTAGTGTCATAAATTAAGTTTTCCCCAGGTCTCATTGACCGCTAGGGGAACTGCAGTCATTAATATTCCCCAGTATGCTGTCGGTAAAGCTGTACAGATCAAACAATTCAAAACATTAAAAGTCTCAGCATACACATATTTAATTGCTTGGTAAGTGTTAAAGTTTGGGTGCCAGTCTATGAGTAACACATCACGTTTATTCAGTTCAGCTTGTGTGGCTGGAAAAAGGAAAGGCCACAACAAAAAGATTAGTGTCACCAGTATAGTTAACAGGATGATCATGCAATACTTCTGTGGTTGTTCTGCATTCCTGTTTGCTCTGGATTTTGTCATTTTTATTCTTGTTGTGTAACAGTAACGGGATTTTTGTCCAGTTCAAAGTTTTTCACCAGTTTGCAGTGTGTCAGGTGAATCCAAGATGATCGCTCCGCAATCTTGACTGCAGTGGGTGTTGACAGTAGCACTTGGAATGGGCCTTCCCACTTTGGTGTCATCCAGTTCTTCTTTTTGATGACCTTCACCCAGACCCACGTGCCTGGGACTACTGCTGCTTCTGATGGTCTGGTTTGTTCTTTATCTGAAACAGAATTTAACTGCAGCAAATGTTTAGAATTCAATAACTTCTGCATATACTCTGCAAGTGTACAGTCGGCTTCCTAGTCTGCGGGCATGAGAGGTTTCCACTGAGGTATATAATATGCTCGTCCAAAAAACTTCTCAAAAGGAGTCAATCCCTTTACATTCAGAACAGTTCTCATGCTCAACAGGGCCAGGGGCAGACAGTACACCCAATTTCTATGTGTTTCCTCTATAAGCTTCCTTAACTTATTCTTCAATGTTCCATTGTGTCTCTCTACCAATCCTGCAGATTGAGGGTGATACGCACAATGATTTTTCAAAGAAATTCCAAAATACCTGCTCATCTGTTGTATGGTTTGGTTTACAAAATGTGTGCCATTGTCACTGTAGATCCTTTCCGGTATGCCAAATCTGGGAATGATTTCTTTAACAAGGGTTTTTGCAACAATGGCTGCATCTGGATTTTTAGTCGGAAAAGCTTCCACCCATTTGGAAAACATATCTACAATGACAAGACAGTACTTCTTATTTTCGCATTTGTTCAGTTCTATGAAATCCATACAGATAGTATGGAACGAATACGGTGGTGTAGGGAAACTCCCTTGCTTGGGCTTTAATGCCCCTTGTGCATGATGTTTATTACAAACGTGACATGACGAACAAAAATTTTTAGTGTAGTTTATGAATCCATATGTTGTGAACACCCGGTTCACTAACTGTACCATCCCCCCTGTTGAGACATGGCATTGCCCATGGCTCAACAAAGCTGCATATCTAAACAAGTTAGATGGCAATATCGGTTTTCCCTCTTTGGAGATGTACAGCCCTTTCTCGAGAATTGCTCCTCGTTTTATCCATCTCTGTTTCTCAACTTGCATAGTAAGTGTCTGCATTGTTTTTAACATTTCTAAGTCTAAAATCTCAGAAGGTTGTAATTCCTCATTCAAAAGAAATACTTCTAAAGCTGAAGCTGCCTGCTTTGCAGCTGTATCAGCTCTCGCATTACCTTTTGAAATTCTATCCTGTTGCTTGGTATGAGCTATGCATTTACAAATAGCTACTTTCTGAGGTGAATAGATTCTAAAAGATCTAAAATAAACTGTGCATGATTGATTGGTTTGCCAGTAGATGTTGTCATTCCTCGATTTTTCCACTGTTACGCAAAAACATGTACAGTAGAAAAAGCGTACTGGCTGTCAGTAAAAATGTTCACACATTTACCCTTTGCTAAGGTACATGCCCGTGTCAAGGCAATCAGTTCTGCTGCCTGTGTAGATAAATTGTGTGGTAAAGATTTTGCTTCTATAATCTCAGTATCAGAAACTACTGCATATCCTACTAGGTTCTGTCCTGTGGGACCCCTTTTGCATGAGCCATCCACGTAGTATGTCTCCTCGGCATCATCCAAGGGAACATCTGTAAGATTTTTTCTAGGCAGTGTCTTTTGCTCAATCTCCTGCAGGCAGCTATGCGGTGTGCCATCTGCAGGAGTTGGAAGCAAGGTAGACAGATTCAAAGTCATGCATCATTCAATTGTCATATGAGGTTGACTCAACAATATAGTCATACAGGAAAGATGCCTAGCAGGAGAAAGATATGCTACTTTTTCTTGCAGTAAAATAATCGCGACTGCATGAGGCACTCTCAATGTGAGAGGGTGGAATAACACTACTGAGGCTGAAGCCTGCACTGCCATTGCAGCTGATACTACTGCTTGTACACAGTGGGGTAAAGACCGCGCCACTGGGTCCAGTTGTGATGAATAGTAAGCAATGGGGTGTTGCTTGTCGCCATGCTGTTATGTTAACACTGATGTCATATAACCTTGCTTACAATCTACTGTTTGGAAAAATCGTTTATGATAGTTTGGTAATCCTAAAACTAATGAGGATGCTATCAACTGTTTCAATTTGCAAAAAGCAGATTCTGCTTCTGGTGTCCATTGTAATAAATCTTGTGCTGCCATAGGCTTCTTGTATATTAAGTTAGTCAGAGGTGCAGATTCCAAGGCATAGTTTGGAATCCAGCTCTGACAAAAATTGGTCGTAGCCAGGAAGGACATCATTTCCTTCTTGGTAGTGGGTTTCGGTGCTTGCAAAATCGCTGTTTTTCTGTCTTCATCTAATGATCTACCCTCTTTGGATATTATATATCCTAGGTATTTAACTTGCTTTCTCCAAAGCTGCAATTTATTTTTGTTTACTTTATGTCCTTCAGTGGCTAAAAATTGTAATAACGCTATGGTATCTTCTTTGCAATCTTGCTGGGTGGGGGCTGCCAGCAGGATGTCATCAACATAAAGTAAAATCTGACTGCCTCTCGGTGGGGTAAATCCCGCCAAGTTGCTTGCCATCTCTTGTGAGAATATTGTCGGACTTTCACAATATCCCTGTGGTAGTCACGTGTATGTGTACCTTTTCCCCTGAAATGTGAATGCAAACCAATGTTGGCTGTCAGGGTGTATTGGTATCGAAAAGAACGCATTACTGATATCTACCACAGAAAAATATTTCTGTTGAGGTTTTAAATCATTCAACAGGGTGTGTGGATCTGGCACCGTAGGTGCCCTTGGTATTACTGCATCATTTACAGCTTGTAAATCTTGGACCATACACCATTCTCCATTTGCTTTCCTAACAGGAAATAAGGGTGTGTTACATGGTGAATCAGAAGATTCCACCAGTACTCCTTCCTTAAGTAAAGCTGCTATTATAGGTTTAATTCCTACTTCTGCATCTTTTCTCAAGGGGTATTGTCTCTTCTGTGGTCTAAATGCTGACTTTGGCGTGATAGTGACTGGTTCTGCTGTACGAATAAGTCCTACATCTGATTTGCCTGTTGACCAGAGAGTTTCTAGTATGCTTTGTAAGGAATCTTCTTCCTCTTTTAATAAGAGTGCTAATCAGCTGTCCTCGCTAGACTGCAAGTGTACAGCTGGGTGTGTCTGTGTTATCCAATTTAACTTCTACTTTTGTACTCCCTGTTCTGACAGTTCTAACTGTCTGTTTTTCCCATCTCGTGACTTTTTCTCCTAAGTCTGCCCATTTTGCATTTTTGTCCTTAGTCAAACTAACATGTGGTAATCGATTAGATTTGTAGAGTGCAAAGAATTCCTGGGGCAATGAACAGCTGACTACACTGTTCCCTTCTATGTCCCAGTACAGATTACGTAATACTAACCTGTTTGCACGGTTTCTAAACAATTCTTGCTCATATTCCTTGTCAGGTCCTGGTGTGCTACAATAATACAGGGTACAGTGCAACAAATGTTGTTTATCAGTGTCAAGGGAGGGGAACTTGCTGATGGCTACGTTCATCAGCTCTTCGGTTACTGCCCCTGGACCAGTTGTAACTAAGTCCTGGCTGTACCAATAAAATGTTTCACCCTCCAATCGCACTGCAAAAGTATCAATTTGTCGCTGTGCTTCCATACCCTGCATAGTTGGAACTACTGCTATATCAAATAGCTGCATAAGGTCTCTGCCCAAGAGGTTTACTGGGCATTTTGCAGAAACAACAATTTTGCTTTTCTGGGTCAATCCTGAAACAGGATCAGTTATCGCGATGTTATGGGAGAGGGGCTCTTGATACAGTGTCCATTAGCTGCTTTCACTAATATGTAATCAGGTGATTCTGAGTTCTCTGGCAGTTTGGAGGGATGTATCAGGGTCCGTGAGGACCCCGAGTCACACAAAAATGTGACTTCCCTCCCTTCTACCAGGAGTGTGACTTCTGGTTTGTGTCTGCTAAATATTGCTCTAAGCTCAATAAAGCCAATTCTTTTTCTTTTTGCTATTAAAATGCCTTTCGGCATGCCTAGCATATTCAAGCAATGATTGTAATCTGCTTGTATGATGATCTACCATGTGCTTTGTGATAAAGCTGCTTATGGGTGCAATACTGCCTTTTAAAAATGCATTCTTTAACTGCTGCTCATATGGGGAATCATGTGTCTGGTCTTCAGGAACCTGCATTCCACAATGGTTATTAAAACACTCTAATAATCTAGCATAATATCTGTCAACAGTTTCACCTTCTTGTTGGTTGCATTGATTAATGCAAGTCCAGTCTGCCCTAGGCTTCCATTTCTCAGAGATTCGGTCTCACTCTGTTGTCTAGCTCTGCGCTGCTATATGGGAGGGGTTTGTGTTCTGCGTCACGGGGATTCCAGTTGCCACTGATCATGTGCCAATCTGGTCCCACGATTTGTCTGACTACTTTTTCTACTTCTTCTCCATTTAGGTTATAACTTAACCTCATGCCTTGTAAGTCTTCTAAGAATTTTCTAAAATTAACTTTTGGATGGAGAATTCCCTCAGTGGCTTTCCGGATATCTTCCGGTGTCCACGGTCTGTACACTAGGAGAGTTGCATCCTGTCCTTCTTGTCCTGCCTGAGGATTAGGTACTTCTATAAGTGGGCATATTTCTTCTTCACTCACATATCATGAATTTCTACCCATTTGATATAGCTCAATGTCCCCTTTTGAGTTTCCTGCCCGTGTTCGAGACCGGGTCTCGATGGGATCTCTAACAAACGGTGTTGCTTTTGTAGTGTCTCTACTTACAGTGATAGCAGGATATCGCAGGGGTGGACTAACTTGTTCACTTGCCTCATATTCTGGTAAGGGAGGTGGAGGGGCTGATGCTATTTCTAAGTTATTGTCCTCTTTATCTAAAAACATTGCTTTTGAATTATTACTCTTTTGTTCCCTAGAGTTTGCTTCCTCAATCCACCTGTGTGCCTGAGGAATTCCTAGTTTACGTTGCTTTTTTACCCGACCTCTGGAATCAGTTTTAAGCTGTTTGACAAGTTTAACAAGTGAGGATTTTTCTAATTTACCATCAAATTCATATTTATTAACCCATTTTGAGTAGTATTTAACATTATCGGCACGTTGTGATTGCATATATTTCGCGTCTTCGGTTAACGGCGGAGTTTGGGATCTTTTTGTGCACTTATTTCCCATTTTTTTCTAACCTTTAGAATGTTACGTAACCCTGCTTATCTTTTACGTGGTACTACAGGATTTTTTATAGTCTCTCCAGAATGACTGCCTACCTATTCTGTTTCCCTGATCTATGACAAGACAGCAATCTTTTTGTCCCTGATCTGTACAAAACAAATCTTCTGACAAAACAATGCTAATCAAGTCCCTGATCTAAAACAGAAAAAGAGAAGGTAAATTCACCTTACCTGAGCCTCCGTGATTGATCACCTGGTTCGAGGTAAACCCGTCCTTCAGTCGCAGATCAGAAAGTGGCTGGCCTCTTTTGTACGACAATTCAGTCAGAGGTCTTTTCAGATAGGAAGAACCAATGTGGTTTCTTCCCCGTACGGTTTCAAGCCACCTGGCCTGTCTGATCCGAGGCGAAGTGAAGGTTTCTGGTCCGAAGGACCAATCTGTCAAAGGAAAAAACTTCAAAGACCAATACACGTAAGGTTCAGGTTAAGGCACTTTTCATTCTTGCAGCAAGGAGACAAAAACATGCAGAAATACAGAGTTTGTCTGATTAGTAACAGGAAGTGAAGTCATTCTTATACTGTTTTACAAGACATTGCCTTCTAAAGTTGACGTAATTAAATACAAGCCTAAAATATTGTTTTTCACAGTAGATATTGTTCATGATTTTCTGCTGACATGATATTACATTGTAAGAAACTTTTTTGAAAAATAACATGGCCTTGGAGACCACTAGCTAGTTACAATTATTTCTACAGAGCTGTGTTACATTTCAAGGTACTCTGCTAATTCAAGCACAAAGCAAACACAGATTATAGTTCATATTCTTCAAGCAGTCTTTGTTCTACTTATCTATCCTTCCTGCAGCTGTGTATGTTCTCATAGCACAAACAGAGCTAATTGTCTAAGTTTAATAACATTATAGAAACGGTATTGTTATATTCATTATTTTCCTAACCCAGCAGAAAATCATCTGCTTCTTAGTAAATTTCCAAAGGCATAAGCAAGATTTCAGCTGTGCTGACAAAATACAAGGTCAGAAAGCATGGTCAGAAAGCATTCGCAGTTTATATGGATTTATGCAGTATGAAATAGAATAAATGTGTTAACCCTTTTGGGCTTTTAAAAGCACTAATATACACATTAATACATATTTTTCTAACACCCTTGAATACAGACAGGGATAAGCTTTCTTTAATGTGGATGGTGAGTCTGTTCCAGAGCAGTTCTATCCTCTATAAGATATATCTATTCATCCAAAACATTCGGTTTATGTTGCAGAAGAGATTTAGATCACTGCACTAAGTATTTCTGATGTCACTTGACTTGTTGATATGCAATAAGTCCATCAGTATTAAGTCAGAGGATGCCTTGCATGCTAGACACAGCCAGTAAGATACCGAATATGGTGACAGGGCTTTGAGGTGGTCTGTGTAGGACACATTGTTTAGGACTTGTATCCTTTTAGTAAAGTATCTCTGTGACTATTCCAGTTTTGCATGTGTCTGGACTGAGTCATATTAAAGGGAGCATTATTCTCAATGACTGGCCTAATGAGGGCTGAGTAAAGGGAGGACAATGATAGCTCTTGATCTGTTCACAATCTCTTTGTTTATCAGCCACACAATATAGAAAGGGTGTCAGAATGGAGAGATGATAAATCAGCAAGGAAAGGAGAGTAGTATGGTCAGAACTGAATTCATCCTCAGGTCTTGGTGAGTATCTTCATGAGATGGACCCTGTTTTTCACAAAATCTCACCAAGACAACACTGATATATAGACTGTACTTTATATAGCATACATAATGGACAGATGTAGGTTAAAAAAATAAAAAATATAGCTGGGTGCGCAAGACCCAGGATAAAAAAGCGTCCAATCCTGGTAGGTACACTGGTGTCTGGACTGGAAAAAAATAACAGTGTAGAATCCCCAAGACATGAACACATTCCTACAATGGGACTATGCCAGGCTCAGGGAGTGGATGCCCCCCCCCCCCCCATTGTAGAAGGAAGTACTAGTTCACAAATTCACAAAAACTGATAGGCCAAAAAAGAGCCATACAGATGATAGAGTAGACTATTAAGGATAAGAAAGAAATTATGTATTATTATTATGCAAGAAGCCCAGAATTTTCAGACAGCAGATATACAAAAAATTAGCAAAGAAATTATAGGAAATAAAATACTTGCACAAGAAAAGAAAACTGTCAGAAGCTTCAAATAAAAATGGTGTTCATTAATACAACAGATTTACGAAAAAACATTATATAGGCCAAGAAACCTTCGGCCATCTGGAAAAAGAAGTGACTGAGGAAGTGCAAAAATATGAAGAACAAAATCTAGAGATTTTTGAAAAGTATAAAAAATAAATATGGACATGGGAAAGAAAGAGAAATCTGACATGGTGTAATATTTATGCAAAGGAGAAAGCCAAATTAATCAAAGCAAAAAAAAAAGAAGAAGCCCCAAAGATATTCAAAGAGAAATATAGGTAAAGGCATCCAGATATGGAAAATTTCACAATACAAGAATTAAGATCACAATGCTTTGGGATTTTTGTAGTTTTATGTTGCAAGTTAGTGTAGTATATTTTTCTATCTAACTTAATTTGAGTTTTACTTCAGTTTCTGAGTTTTCTTAATTTTTGGAGAATGGTAATGTTTTATTGGATAACCATGTATTCCAGGTTCTGCCACTAATTCTTATAAGGTGTTGTGTATTTTGAGATGACCAGGGGGCAGGTTTGGTCCTAAATGGAGCAAGTTAATTTAGGATGTTCAAGAAAGTAGAATTAAAAAAGAGCTACTGTGCTATCTAGTGGAATGTATTTTAGAGTGTTCCAGTTATAGAATTTTAGATAGTAGATAAAGGGATCTTTGTTGAAATGTGTGAGGTTATGTGCTATGTTGAAATGTATCTGCTTTTGATTATTAGTTTGCTTTCTTTTTACATGGGTAGGTAAGGAGATGATCACATAAGGTATCTGGAAGGGTAGTTAAGGTAAAGATTTAATGAGGCATGGAAAAAATCCAGTCACTTAATGTTCCGTCATTGTTGTTTTTAATATAATGGGTGGAAGGAGTGATTAGCTTTAAGAGATTATAGAGCATTATTGATTGGTTAGGTGAGATTGAGGAAAGAGAGAACCAGCTGATATTAAAAATACCTAGCATGTACTTTTCTTGGGAGATGTTGGATGAGACCCAGCAGTAGAAGTCTTCTGCAATAGAGAGGTCATTACTACATGTCAAATAAGCACCTTAGATAATGTCTTGTTTTGACTGAGTATGAGGGTAGATATGAGAATTTCTGCCTTACCAAACTGTGGAGGATTTAGTGATGAAGGGGTAAGATGCAGAGAATTATTGTATAGTGTGACTTTTTTAGCCAGGTTTCAGTTAGTACTACTATATCTGGAGCATGTATGTTAAGCCAGGTGTGGAACTCCATCTATCCACAACCCTCTTTTCCCATTTTGCACATGGGGTCAAAGTGTCACGTCAACAGTAACAGCCATCTAGAGCCAAGGTTTACACCGCAGGGTGGCTAGCCCTGCCATGGTAATTCTTCCACACCACACACTTGCATGCATAATCACACCTATGGCCACTTTAGAGTGTCCAATCCACCTACTGCATTTCTTTGGAATATGGGAAGAAACTGGAGCACCTGGAGGAAACCCATGTGAACACAGGGAGGATATGCAAACTCCACATAGAATGTACCCCAGTCGAGAAATGAACCAGGGAACCTCTTGCTGTGAGGTGACCCCACTATCTGCTGTGCCACTGTGTCGGCCCATGTAGTATTTTATTGTAGACACTTCTAATGTGACTATGTGTAATGCTATGGGAAGAACAAGTACTGCTATGCTGAATTAGAGTGGTGTGGTTTGTGGGGTGTGTAGAGTTAAAGGTTCGCAAGGATGTAGCTGATGCAGGGTTTGGATGGATATCACCACTGAGTTTTACTATGGGGGAGATATGTAGGTTGGGGATGGGTAGGTAGGAATAGGGGGTAGGGTGGAGGGTGGAATGAGGGCAAACAAAGTGGGTTCCACTTGTTCAGAATATTGTTGGAAAGAAAATAGTCAGTGAAAATGACCAAAAGAAGTTAAGTATGTATAAGTATTACTGTTTCCACTTTACTATATAAAACAAATTATATAAAGTACAGAATTAATGAGAATGTTTATACACTTGCTATATAGGGCACTGTTAGCAAAAATAGTTTAGTACATAAAACTAAGAAGAGAAAAATAAATAAGAGAAGTGAGATTAGCGGTGGTTAGACAAAAAAGAACAAGTGAAATTAGATTAATAACAAAAAACTGTAAGTTAATTACCTGATGTTGAAAGAAGTGAAGCAAACTCAGCTCTTCCACCGTTGTCACAAGTAGAAAAGGGTCTGTAAAACATCAAATTACTGCTTTGGAAATTACAAATATTATTATTTTTATTCAAAGTACTACTCTGAAAGATACAAAGAGAATGTTGTCAATGACATTAAATGTAAAACTGCACAGACATGTATAAGCCCTGCTTAATATCAGGTGATGCACTGTAAAGATATTTACTAGTTTGTGAGTTTTACAAAACAGGAGATAGCATTACCATTAATAGCATGGGGGCAGAACTAAGAACATAAAATAACATGAGAGTTTACTGGATTGCTTACTCAGAATGTAGACCTCAATTATTTTGAATTTGTGTACATGATTCTAAACTCAATACAACAGCAAGGACAATATTGCAGCACTACAACTATAGCATAGAATATAAGAAGAAAGCTTGATCAGCAAACACTATTGAACCAATCCAAACAATAATACTTGCGGAATGAGGTAATTAACACTTGAAGACTGATAAACAGATTGTTGCACTGCAATAGTGGAAGTATCTTTTCAGAAGCAGCTAAACATATGCAAAAATGGGAATAAATATGCAAAAAAACACCAGCACAGAATAAAAACCTGGGTTCCTGCATAGGTATGCTTCAACTGCAGCCTAATAGCTTAATATAACATTCATTTATACATATGGATGTTTTTTTTAGACTTAACTTCCTTATTTATAAGTGACTTTGGGGTTTTATATTTAATAAAAAATGTACTTTGAAAGTTAAAAATATTACTTGCAAGACATGCACATCTAACTAATCTGTAAATCTGCCAGTAAAATCAGGTGGTATTATATTACACTGTGGAGTAGTGCTATCCAAAACATTTTACTATCAAACAGGAGTAGCAGCAGGATTTCCCTAGGTATGGTTGCAGTCTCATAGATCCATAGATATTCCAAGGCCACTGAGTCTTACAGCCATTTTTGCTTTGGTAGTACCCTCCCTCAGGCTGTATCTTCTTTCTCCAGGATGGTCATATTGGTTAATCCAGAAATATATTTGTGGATACACATCCAGTAATCTAGTTTATGTTTAAAGGAAGATAGTGAGTTGCACTGCTTAGCATATAAGAGAAGTTAATTCCAGAGCTTTGGGAGGTGGTAGATTATAAATCTGTCCCTGCACAATGTTTTATTTATTTGTTAGAGAAGAAATAGGTCTTTGCAAAGAAACAGGAGGCCCAGGACAGCTAGACCTCTAATGGCATGGTAAGTGAATCAAAGCTGTCCCCTTGAAAGCCTGTAAGACACTGAATAAAGGGATACAACTTCCAGCCTCTTTTTGGTAGGTCAGGGACTGTCCTCATTTTGGATTAGGAACCTTTGGGGGTCTTTTTAATTGTTTGATACATTTAATGTGATACATCCCAAAGGCGATATTATACTCTATATTTGGCCTGAGCAGTGCTGATTATAAAGCAGTGATTACCTCTTTAGACCTTGCAGATATTCCTTTGTCAGTTAGGTAAACTAAATAAAAAAGATTTCCTAACAACCATTGTCACAAGATGGTCAAAAGAGAGGAAGATATCAACCAAAGAACCTAGGCCCCCACCTATACTTTCTTTTTAAACAGGTGCATTGTCTAGCTAGCATGATGATGGTAGGAGTTGTCTATCAAAACTGATGATACTACACTTTTTAGCATTTAGCTTGGGCCCATTTTTAGTACACTAAGAGTTTACAAGGGAGAGCTCATTCTGGAGAGTTTGGGTGTCATAGGGTGAGTTAACAACAACCTCCATATTTCAGTCATCTGCACATTTTGGTAGCTAGAGGTCTTAGCTAGCTGCTGGAGATCTGAGAATTAAATACCAAACAGGAAAGCTTGCAGTACTGAACCCTGAGGTACTGGCAACTTGCATTTTTGAGTTCTGTCTTTCAGCCAATTTGCTATCCAGCTTATCACACATAGGTCGATTTTTAAAGCATGTAATGTTTGTATGATGCCAGCATGAGGAATGGTGTTGAAGATCTTGGACAGATAAAGATACACTTTGTGCATTACATGGCCACCATCTACAGCATTTGTATCCACTTCGAAGAAAGGTACCAGATTCAATAGACACATACTTGTCAACCTTTTGGCACAAGAAATCTGTCCAAAGCCATAAATAATGGGGGAGATAAAGCCCCAAAAATAGGGACAATTTTTAAAAATTGCTTTTATAAACTTAGAAAGTCGATAGAATAACAAGTTTTGCATTAGCATGAATTTTCTAAATGGTATGAATGAAGGCTAAAAGTCATATGTTTGTCATTATTTTCTGGTTTCAATACTAAATGATTTGCCAGAAAATCAAATCTTTTATGAGGAACAGACCAAAAATATGAGGCAAAAATCTGGACATTCTGCAAATATCTGGAAAGTTGATATGTATGAATAGACAGGATCTACTCTTCATGAAGCCGAAGTCAAGATTCATAATGTCACAGCTTATGGGGTCAGTTATAATATGTTCAGTGGCTTTGCAGGTGATGCTTGTAAGGCTGATAGGTCTCTAGTTACCTGGGTCAATTGTAAAATGACCATTATGGAGGGCCATCATCACTGCTGTGCACCATTCATTACTGAAAAAAATCAATAGCTAAACAAGTTAAACAGTTTGATGAGTGTTTCCGCAAGGGCATGTTTAACACTATTAATTAATTATTTAATTAACCAGCCAGGTATATTGGCAGGAAGTATTTTGAAATTAATTATCACTTCTACTAAATGATCTTTAAAGATAATAGGGAGAGTAAAACACTTAGATATTTTAGGACTTTGAAAAATCTCATGAGTGAAGTTGGCATTAAATTTGTTTGCAAATATATGGGCAATGTTATTTTGGTCATAATAGAATACCCCATTATGTAGGATATTTTTTTGTTTGTTTTCTAACATAATTATCTTTGGATTTAGAGTTCAGCCTAAATTCATGGGCTTCTTTTGATAGTGTTCTTTAGTTTTTTTGTAATGCTTTTGATATTATCCTCAAGAAGATGGGTTTGGGGTCTATTAAATAATTTAAGAAGGTTATTTCTTTTCTGTAAAGTTTATTTATGGTGGTGGTGGATGTGCAGGGTAGTTTGTTTTTAAATTTCCCATGATACTTGGTCTTCATAGGGACTGCTAGCTCTATGTATTATTCCAAATGGATGCAGAATTCCGCAATGAATCTTGCTATATAAAAATCAGGGTAGATCCAGTCATAAGTGAATTTTGATATTTCATCACATAGTTGAGCTAGGCATGTTTATAGTCCCTAAGATCAGTGTGGGTTTTTGTAGGAGGTTTTAGAAGTTTAAAGGAAAATGTCACAAATTTATGGATAGAGGCCTAGTGCAAAAGGTATCCGTATTTGTAAGAATTAAGTCAGGAATGTTGTGCCCTTTAGTATACTTATTTACCAGCTACTCACGGGAATTTTTGCTTATTAAACTAGGAAATTTTGGGCATATCCTACATTGGAAGCATAGGTGTCCCACTTTATTGAATGGTAGTTAAAACCACCCAAAATAATAAAGTTTTTGGTAATAGGGAGATTATTTAGAACACTGAGGAATATTATATGGTTATCGGGGAACAAAAAGGTGTTTTGTAATAAGCTATTAGTAGATAATTTATCCACAGCCTAGTGTAGTTCAATTACCTCAGTTTGTGAGTCTCTGGGGATCTGCCTGGAGGTACTATGTTCCATAACAGATAAAGAGATTCCACCACAGCTGCCCCTGGGCTTGGAGGCATGAAACCACAAAACCCTAGTATAGAGGGCATGTTGTCTTTATATATAAACCAAGTTTCAGTAACTTTGCAGTTGTGGATGTTTTCCACATGCAGGAGTGCTTCCCAATACACTTTATTGTTTAGACTTCTAACATTAAGGAGAGCTGCCTGAAAGAGACTGGATTTCAGTATTGATATGTTAGTTACGCTGGAATGCTCATCATCTGGGCTATGCCTAAAAAACGACTCTAGGAAGGCAGCAAAGGCTTTAGTAAAGCAGACTAGACTGTTGAACATATTCTCCAATACTGAAAAATACTGGATCCCCCTGTAATGACACTAGCCACTTAATCAATTATTGAAGCCAATTATCTTTTCTTTGTTGGAATGCATCACTTAAGGTGAAGGAAGGATTCTTGAGCAAAGAAATTGAGAAATATTTTGGTCTGTTCCTTGTAAAAGTCGTGGCATTCTGACAAATTATTGTGGATTACAGTCACTAAATAATGTCAGGCATGTGGTGATTCCAAGATGGCCACCGGTCGATAGCCACATACTTAGTAATGCTCCTAATACTGATTATAAAATCTGCCTATTGAAATGAACATCATTCAGTAATAAAAGCTAAAAATCAAAAACTGTTGCCTAAAAATTAGTGTATATTGCTCTATTGGTGGCATTTTTGACAACTAGCAATTATAAATTGACATCCAAAAGACCGGACCTGATCTAAAGACTTTAACTGTGTGTTGCTGGAACTCCTTTTGTACCAGGATTTAAACAAGAAAGAAAACAAAATAACTACAGCGCAAAATGTCAACTCAAACCAAGCAAATAGATGCACAAACATCCAAAACCAAATTATCTAAAATTGCCGTTCCTGAAAAGGACACTACCTCCAAGAGACAGAAAATAAAGTCACGGCAAGTCACTAGTAAGCTGGCCTTAAGATCCAAAGAGGAATCACAGTATTCTATAGAGGACTTGAAATTAGCCCTTCAACCTCTGCAATCCAAAATCCAAAACTTCTCATCAAAATTAGCCTCATTTAGTAACAACTTGGACCAAATTGTAATGCGGCTGGAACAAAATACGGCTAAAATACTGAACAACGATGTAAGAATCAAAGAAATTCACAATAATCTGAAAGCTAACACTATCACCATGAATGAAAGTCAGCAGAAAATAATAGATCTTGAGGCTAGAAATCAGAGAAATAACAACTTTGTTTGTGGTGTCCCCAAAAAGTTGATCATACCCAACTGCTAACAATACTAAAAGAAATCTTTGATATTCTTCTGGAAAACAAAGACATTACCCATGAGATCAGTATAGAAAGAGCTCATCGCTCCCATAACAAAACACAAGCCACTGATGATACACCATGACAAATATACGCTCGAATATTAAATGCTTCCCATGCTTTAACAATCTTAAGAGCAGCTAAACTAAAAAGAAATACCATCTGGAGAGGACAATAGCACAAGATCTCCCGCTTCCAATAAAACAACAAAGACAATCCTTATCATGCTTCTGTGCTTATTTAATCAATAAAAAATACACTTCCAAATGAAATACCCAGCCTTACTGATTTTCCAACGCAATGATTATAAATACCAAATCTCTACAGTCGAAGAAGCCAAGTCTGCATTCTTAAAAGTATTTAATGAGGTGCCAAACAAATGAAGAGCATCATAACTTCAGGAGACTTCCTCACCTGCTCTGGCAAAAACTACAGCATGAAAAAGCCTTGCTATGTTAAAATTTAAGATATTTTAAAACTGCCTTTATAAAATCATAGATACCTTCTTCTTTTGCTGTCGCAAAGTTCCATTGACCCTGGAATTTCCAGAACAGCTTCCATCTCAGCAGAATTGCGTACTCCTTTCTATAGGGTTCATACAGCCACCGAACGAAATGGATGGAAACTATTTAACTCCAGATTCTGCTGGGCAACAGGACACAGTCATAAATCAACACCCTCTCCAAGACTGATTTGAAGTATGAAGGAGAAGAATAATGTCATATAAACTTCTAAAGCCTAAATAGAGTATTATTAAACTTAAGCTCTATCTTTTGGAAAAATAACTTAGAGAAACGATGTTTACTAGATAAAACTAATGCTGGTCTTAGAATTGCTAAATTTGCTAACAGCGCTGACTTTATCCTTCATACAATATGACTCGGTTAAAGTACTCAACTGACTTAAGTTATTAAAGGAAACGAAGAAAAAACATATATATATATATATATATATATATATATATATATATATATATATATATATATACATACATATACACTTAAAGGCTGAGTACATATAAATTACCCCTTTTTTTGGCAGTGGAAGTCAGATAGATAATTAAAAGCTGATATCCCTGATCTCCTAGGTTGGCGAACAGATCTAGCTACTTTACCAAATTACTTTTTACAACTACTACATAACTAGTAAATACATAAGAACACTGCAACATTTTGTTAACAAGTAAACCAATGCATCTTGTTAACTGTTGCTTCATTTACTTTAACTAAACTCATTGCGATATCACTTTGCTTATTATAAAGCTGAAGCTTTATTTCGACTGTACTAAGTAACTTGTGAATAATCCTGTACTCAAGTGTAATTAGCTGGTTTTGTTTGATTAAATTGCTTCTTTCAATTTAACAAGATCATACTTCCTATTATACAAATACTATTTCACCCATAAAAGAGGAGCATAACTTCTAGCATAAAAAGCTATTCCTACCTATAAAAAGTAGTTCAAATAGATCTTGCAGACCTATTAAGAGGTCATATACAACCACAACATATCTTGATAAAAATCCATGTAAGTAATCCTTATATATAAAACCGTTAGGATGGTTATTGCTCACCATATATAGCTAACCCTTCTAATGAGATATGCTCACACCATTACGGTCCTAAATTTCAAACTTAATTTCACTTTTTATATGCTACTGCTATATTAGCAACTTATATGGTAAATGCTGATGACAAATTTCTATTTGTATTGATGTATATACTTTTAAAAGTTTTGAATACAATTCTTGTAAATGGTTTGATATATACTTCAAAATTAATAATGGTATATTACTATTTTTCTTGTTTTTTATGTTTAGAATACAGAGTTTAAACAACTATAGTCTGAAATTTTTAATAATTGCATGTTTTAATGGCCAGATCTAACTTTACTTAAACAATTTTATGTTATAGGAGTAGCAGGAATGTATGTGTGTTAGAAAATGACTGATGATACTTGGGACGAGATAGTGTTGCTATTTCTTATCCCTCTGCTGCGTACTAAAAGTTCTCTAAGAAAGGTATGCTATAACTATCTCATAAATACTCCATACTTTTCTATCTCAACTCAGGGAGATGGGTGGTAAGGCACTAAGGTAATTAAGGGAAGTAGATGCCACACAAACTTACAGTTTCACTATACTAGACCTCTTCCTTATCACCCTATGTGACTTTTTCAATTCAATAATTTAAAAAAAATAACATCTAATAATGACTAAACAAAATTATTAGAATTAACTCTTGGAACATAAATGGTCTTCAAGATAAAAAGAAAAAGAACGTACTTATGCACCTTATATATCAAAATAAATACACCATTATCTATCTTCAAGAAACACATATGACAAATGAGCAATGGAACAAGGACAGAGACAAAAATTGGATTAAGCAAATTATAACAGCTGGAAATGATACAGCATCCCAAGAAACAGCAATTATAATCAAAAAATGTTTAAATGAGAAATCTTAAACTTTAAATCTGATGTTAATGGTAGATGGTGCTACTTTACCAGCTCTTACCCCTCAGTCATCAAACCCATATATTTTCTTAACATATACAGACCATGTTCAAACCAACACCTCTTTATATATAAAATGTATAATTTGCTAATAAAATTCCCAAACCATTACTACATTATAGGTGGAAATTGGAATATCCTAGTTAACCCCTGTAAAGACAGATTGCACAAAAATAGGAGATAATCACCTCAAACTACCTTAGCCTTAGAAGAATTAATAAATAATTTTAACTTAATAGACCTCTACTTGCTATACCAATATGACAAATCAAACAATAAATACACATATTTCTCTGCATCTCATAAGACATGGTCTAGCATTGATTTATTTTTGATCTCTGAATCCTTATCAAGGATAGGTATTAAATATAAAGTAGATGTCAGATCAATATCCGACCTCTCAAAGATGTTAATTGGAATTAACACGTCTAAACTAAACTATACAAATTATAATCACTCTAATTGGACCTTCAATGTCAACTTAACCAAAGAAAGAGGTACTACAACACATTAATAACATCCTCACTCAGCTAGAAAATGACATTACTAAAAGTGATATGCCCTATGACATACAATGGGCTGCTACAAAGGCATTAATTAAAAGTATACTCATTCAAAAAGCATCATTTTTCAAAAGACAAGAAAATGATAAAAAACTTAAATTGGAAAAACAATTAAAAGAAGTGGAAGGAAAACTCAAAAACAAATGCTCTTCTGAACTGGAAGAGATTATGTTAAACTTACAAAAACAAAGTTATAATCTACACCTGCAAAATCACTCTCTTACCAAACTTAAGCTACTACACAGATATGTAGACTGGGCCCAAATACCTTCCAAAACATTAGCCAGATTATATTAAAAATGAACCCCCTAAAATATCAGAAATAAATTATAAGGACAAAATATTACATAATTACTCAGACATCATAAACTCTTTTGAAGATATATATATATATATATATATAGAGAGAGAGAGAGAGAGAGAGAGAAGAATGGTGAGGATGCAGGGAGTAGAGGTGATGAAGGTGGATGCGTTTAAGTACTTGAGAACAACAGTTCAGAGTAATGGTGAGTGTGGAAGAGAGGTGAAGAAGAGAGTGCAGGCAGGATGGAGTGGGTGGAGAAGAGTGTCAGGAGTGATTTGTGACAGATGAGTACCAATAAGAGTGAAAGGGAAGGTCTACAAGAGGGTAGTGAGACCAGCTATGTTATATGGGTTGGAAACAGTGGCACTGACAAAAAGGCAGGAGTCAGAACTTGACGTGGCAGAGTTGAAGATGTTAAGATTTGCACCGGGTGTGACGAGGATGAACAGGATTAGGAATAAGTATATTATAGGGTCAGCCCAGGTTGGAAGGTTTGGAGACAAAGCCAGAAAGGCAAGATTACATTGGTTTGGACATGTGCTGAGGAGGGATGCAGAGTATATTGGGAAAAAGATGCTAAGGATAAAGCTGCCATGTAGCAGGAAAAGAGGAAGACCTAAGATAAGGTTTATGGATGTGGTGAGAGAGGACATGCAGGTGATTGGTGTGACAGTGCAAAATGCAGAGGATAGGAAGAAATGGAAACAGTTGATCTGCTGTGGTGACACCTAATGAGAGCAGCCGAATGAAGAAGAAGATAGTAATATTTCCAAATCCCCAAAACAAGTCTACCCTAACCGATATGATGAATTTATAAAAGATCTAAAATTCCCATTATTAAATGAAAAATAGCAAAGCTTTCTAGATATACCATTCACATGATAAGAAATAAAACTTGCTATTAACAAACTGAAAATAAATAAGGCCCCTGGTCCAGACGGTTTCACTGCTGAATTTTACAAAAAAATTATTTTACAAATCTCAACTATTTTGCTAAAGGTATGCAACTATATCATTGTCCATGATATCTCAGACCTGTACATCAACAACTCAAAAACTATTTTGATTCCCAAATCTAACTCAGATAAAACCAACCCATAGAACTATAGACCTATTGCTCTTAATAAACATAGATATTAAAATACTAACCTCAATACTATCATATAGATTGCAAAAAGTATTACCATCTATAATATCTCCTGAGCAATCAGGTTTTATGCAACAAAGACAGATCTATGATAACACTCTGAGTCTCGACACAATAATCCGACTCTTAGCAAAAGACCGGCATCCCAGATATGCATTAACAGTAGATGTAAGTAAAGCTTTCGAAAAGGTAGATTTAAATTTTCTTTTCAAAATTGTGCCTTGCTTTAATATACCACAAGTTTTTATAACATCATCAAGTTATCTACAAGAACACATCTACAACACTATATATTAACACAATAATATCTAAACCTATTAAAATAATCAATGGAACCAAACAAGGTCACCCCTCTATCCCCTTATCTCTCCAATCCTTACCTAAAACCTCTTCTATGTTCTATAGCCCAAAACATTTTATCACATACCAAATGTCCAAAACATTGACTTAAAGTTTACTGCTTTTGCCGATGACCTTAATATCTATTGGAAGCTTCCTAACACTGACTGACACAAAATTCTGAAATCAATTAAAAAATTCTCAACCATAACAAACTATGAAATTAACCCTATGAAATCTTACATATCCCCTATAAACCCTTATAGTCATAAAGAATCATATTTTCCTATAAGTGAAATCGCAGTCAACTACTCACTAAAATATCTAGGTATTAACTATACATATACACATAAAGATCTGTTGAAAGCAAACCTACAAAAAGCATGGGAAAATATGACAGGATATATCTAGGTGGAAGAATGTAAATCTCTCCCCTTTACCTAAAGCAACTATCATTAAAATAAATGTTCTCCCTAGAATCCTATGGCAGTTAAATGCCATAAATTTAAATATACTGAAAAATTTATTTTGCAAAATGAAATATGTCCTGTCAAATTTCATATGGCAGCCGAATTCTACAAGAATTAGTTACGATGAACTCATACTACCCAAAGAAAAGGGTGACATAGGACTACCTGACACTAATAAAATCTGGTACAATCAAATAAGTTCCCTCAATATTAATCCAAAAGCTTTCCCCTATATTAAACTAAAGAATATCAGTACAATCACAATCCACTCTATGATCAAGAGCAAAATAAATATATTTAAAAATCTAGTAATATCACTTCACCTAGAAAACACACTTGAACTTCTACAACCTATGCACTTTAATCTAAATCTGAAATTAGGTAACAAAATGATAGACCTAACAAAATATCCCCAAATTAAAAATATAATTGTCTGGGAAATACACCAACTAGATAAATTTAACTTGGCTGATTTGACAGCCCATCTAGTAGTACCCAATAAATATGACACCATGCTCAGACAAATCAAATTACTCATAAACGCTAAATATTCTAACCTAAAAGTTGATGAATGAAACATTAGAGTATCCAATTAATCTTAAAAACTGTATCATACAAAACTAAAATGATCTCTAATACTTATCAACTAATATCCACAATTAAATTCCAATCCTTACTTCTATACTCCAAATACTGGTATGAAAAAACAACAATATTACTTTATATCAAACATCCCAAGCATTAAAAAATACACTTAAACTAACCCCATTCAAAAACTTGATCTACACTCAGCTCACAATTAACAATAATGGGTACTATACACCTACTGTCCTAAACAGTTTTGGCTCTAATCACACACCAACCTATCCCTTCTGCCCCCTGGAAAGGACAGATTTATTGCACATAATCTGAAGTTGCAAGAAAGTTTATAATCTATGGTGTTCATTTAAAGTAAAACTTGAAAAAATGGGGTATGAAAAGTCTACCTTTACACGGGAAACAGCAAGTATCCACATAAATCCCAAAAACATCACTGGCATACACAAACATGTTATGATCACAATCTGTGTACTAATTAAATGCTTTATTGATACAAATTGGCTAGATAAATCCAAGATTACCTGGGAAAATGTCAAGGTAATGGCAACAAAATGTATAACCTCGCAAAAACTGGTAACTAGAAATCCAAATAAAATGTAATACTTTCAAGCTTACTGGGGTTACTTCCTAGACACTATACTCAAAGACTAAACTGGAGATACTATTACATATGTTACCATATTACATCCAGCTACCTAGTTTTACCACCCCAACTCTTCTTTCTCCTCAGAAATTGAAATCTGCATTTATCAAACAACATTTTAGATGAAGACCAAATCTAAGAACTCAAATTCCACATATATAATTCACAATCACCAAACCCATAAGTCTAGCATCTCTCTACTATCCTTTATTCCACATCTTTCCTATCAATAGAATCAATACAGTGGCATCTAAGTATAAATAGTTATAAATAGTTTTTCCCTCCTCTCTTCTTTTCCTTCCTTATTTTCTTTCCTTTATATCAAACTATTACTGATTTTCTCACATGGTGTACTAAGAGTCATGTATACTATAAATGTACTTTTATAAATATTAGACTAATGTATGTTAGGAAAAATTCAATTTTGAGAACACCACTATATTAGTACACAGCAATTTTATCCCGCCTTGTGTACAAATGTCTACATTTCTCATGATATTATAATGTGTTATTCTTCTTATATTCCTTTTATATATGCTGTCTTCAGTTACACATATGTTTATAGTTGCTGTTTTTTGTTCAGCTTGTTCTTCATTCATAAATCAATAAACATTATATTGAAAAAAAATATCAGGCATGTGAGTTTCAGACTTTGTGTCCTTCAGAAAATGCTTGCTAAAGCAACTTTTCTAAGTATATATGAGAAAGATTTAAAATGTGTTCCTGATTTTTTTTTTGTCTCTAATTGGAGTGTGTGGAAGGGCTTGTGGGATGTGCAAGGAGATGCATTCCGTGGTTCTCATAGCTGAAATACACTTCTTGGTCATTATTTATGTATTTGTTCACTCATTTTAGCACAAGTAAACAACTAAATATACACTGTCTTCTTATACTAGTGAGCTGAAATAAAATTCACTGATATTACTTGTGTATTTTTTATCTCAAGAAAACATCTGAATGCATGCAGTCATACAATATTTATCCTGCATCTTTGAGTAGTCATGATATAAAGGAAGGAATTGACTGTAGTTAACAGAGACTTCATCATATGAGCCATATTCTTTGGGTACGATCCTTGGTTTCCTTGTTTTGTTGACTGTTGATAGTGTGATTATTTATTTGTGAATAAACTGAACAGCATGAAGTCTACAAGTTTAATGTTAAAATATTAAATATGAATGCATGTTTAATTTAACTTGTTTTTTGCAAGCACAAGGTTGTCAAATTAACCGTGCTGGGCTACAACCATTTGGCACATAGTGCAGATGAGTTAAGGCATGAGCTGTTAATGAGCTGCTTTCTGTTGTGTAGCTTTTGATTTTCTCAGTCTTCGATTGTCTGGTATGAGTCTGACCATGTCATTTCACCAAAAAGGCCTCCTGTGCTGCCACTGAAAAGAGAATCTAGTGTCTGGTAGGCTGTTTCAAGTGGTTAGCAAATTCATTAAGCCCTAATTAATGCTTCATTATATGCTATTTGAATCCCTGCATGTCTGTTGAACTTTAATAGATTGCCAGATGCAAGTTCAATAAATATGAGTTTCAAAGAAAGATTAGTTTATCATTGCTCATGCTGTCATTTTGTCAATGTGAGAGTATTTGTTTTGTTCATCTAATGGATATCAGTGTTTTTGCTGTAAATTTCTTAATAAAAGCTTTAAATAAAATCCAAATCTCTCTGATCATTGTAAAAGTAAAGAAGAAAATAGCATGTACATTGCCAGGTATTAATAGTGTTTTATAGGAACCTGGGGAGAGACAACCAAGTAATAGGATATTGATACGGCTGTCAAAAGGGATCGTCCATTATTCTGCCTAGGGCCTCATTTGGCCATTATCCAGCTATGGTCTTATTGCTCAGAAACTGCACAAAACTGTTGAGTCTTAAGTGTCTGCCCTATCTTTTTGTTTTTCTATCTTTTCAACTAGGTAAAGGGACATCCTAGGATTTCTGTTTGGTTCAATGACTTACTGAAAGTCACACAGTAGGAAAAAGGAGGTAAAAAGAAATAAACCCTGGACCTTTGACTACAGTGAACAGTTCATTAAGAGTTTTGAGCCTTAATTTCCCGTACTAACTGCCAGGTTTTCACTCATCTCGTCATTTTGTGATAAATCAGTAAAGTTTATAGTCAATCGGTATTGCCAGTTATAAGAATTTCATAGTTATTATTGTCCAAATGTTCAGAAAATGAATGCATACTGATACAAAGCCTGTTACTGTCTTAACATTTCAAGTGAATTAGAGTGGTCTGACGCTTACCTGCCTCTGATTTTGCAGAATATCACTGATTTTGCTTCATATTTATGCCTTGTCCCTCATTAACTTTTTTTTGGTAAATCACTAGTGGATTGGACACTCTAAATTGGCCCTAGGTGTGAGTGTGTGCATGTGTGTGCCTTCTGTGCAAGGTTGGGCGCCGGGCTGGCAACTCGACACTGTAAAACTCCACTGCCAATCATGAGTGGACAAGGTGATCCTCTGTGGCAACCCCTAACCGGGAAAAGCCGAAAGAAGAAGAAGACTAAGGATTAGTGTCAGTCAATAAAGACAATCATTACAGTTTCATAGTACTGCATGTCCATGCCAAACATTTTGTTCTGTTAACATTGTAAGTGATTTGTAGTTGGCTGGCACTTTTGTTAAAAGCATGCTTCTTGTGGTCAAAGGTACAGCATTTGAAACCTTTCATCACCAGTTGTCTGCTTTGAGAAAGTTACTTAACAAAACAGTGCTCCTGGATCACTCCTGATAAGGGACACTTAGCCCATTGGGTTTACCTTGTTAAGAACTACATAAAATTATTTTAAAATGTGTCCCTTTTTCTCTCCATTATTTTTGGTTTTGTCCAAAATTATTGAGCAAAGACTTTAAGATGTATTTTGGTCTGTTCTTTGTAAAAAATTGTGGCTTCTGGCAAATTGCTGCAGATTGCACTTCTTAAATAATGGCAGGCCTGTGAGTTTCAGATTTTGTTTCCTTCAGAAAATGCTTGATAATGCAAAGGTTGTTATCTATTAAGTTTCTACACATATAAGATAAATATTTAAAATATGTTCTTGATTTAGTTCCTTGTTTTTGATTTTTTGTGAAGAATTTGAGAGGGCAGAGAGGAGTTACACTGTATGGTTCTTGCATCAATGATCTGAGATGCATCTCTGAGCCATTATCTTTGAATTTATTCATTCACTTGATCTCAAGCAAATATCTGAGGTGTACAGTCATACAAGAGCTGTAATTGATGCATGTGGTGTGTATGTGCATGGGTGTCAAACATCCAAGTATTAGCAATGTAGGCAGTAGAATGAAGCAATAACTAAGATAAGGAGAAAGAATAAAAGTTATTTGTTAATTGAAAATTGTTACTAGATGTCCTGAGAGAAAATATGAGAATCATTTGCTAATGTTTATATGTGCAAGTCTCTAATGTTTCAGGACCTGGGTGTGTTTTAAAACATGCTATATTTCAACTGCTATATAACCTAACTTATAAATAAGGAAATGTTACTTTGTAACCAAGTAAGTGTTCTGGCAAGCAAAGAGAGACTTGGTGGGGAGGAGTATCAAATAACTTTTTATAATTATTAAGTTCACAGTTAAAACATGGTGAAAACTTCCTTCCTAGTTATTAGTAATTGTGCAGGATTGTATGGTATGCTACATTTTGAAGCTGGAAGGATGCCTGTGTCTGTAGTTTCTTTAATTCATTTGCTTGCTGGTTTTACTGTAGGTATGGTAGTCATGATGTTGCAAGCCTGTTCTTACACTTATTGCTTAATTTCTTGATGCTAACTGAAATTGATTATTTATGTATTTGGGGGGGGTGCTTGACTTGCCCATCTGGTGCCTTGGACTTTTGTAACTTGAACTGTTTCTCCAGAAATTCTCTAATGGTTGAAAAACTGGTTGTGTGGCAAATGAAGTATAAAGAAATGTTTAACCATGCTGTGAGCTTCCTCCTGTCTTGTTAGTAAGTGTTCCAAATGTGTTTCACCTTGTGAGAGGTAGGATGGTGCTCTACATTTTGAAAATGGAAAGTTGTCTGGGGTTGCAGTTTCTTTAATTCTTTTGCTTGTTGGTGCTATGGATGTTGTGACAATGAAACTGTCTGAAAATGAAGATGCCGCAGCTTAGGAATTTAAGGATGTGTAGTTTTTATTATCTCAATTATTACATCTACAAGTTATTAAAGTCATCTGCTAGTTATTAAAGTAATCTGCTAAGATGTGTTCATAAACAGTTATAATAACATTCAGAAAAATCATAACTGTATCATTTTAAATCTTGTGCATCCAAAAAAGTATTCATATCCTGGAGTGGGTCATTATGACCTGACATTCCTTTTTGAGTACTACACATACCTCCCAACTGTCCTATTTTTGCAGAATGACTCTGATTTAACTTCAAATGTTAGTCATATCCCTCAAAACATTTTTGATATTCTAGAAAATCACTTATGATTACAGTCAGTCATAATGCGAGTCATTCAAGTTTTAATACTTCTTATTGTTAAAAAATGCATATTGATGTAAAACTTGTTCTATTAACATTTTAAGTGAATCAGAGAAATATTTAAAATTAATCCTGATTTTACCCCCCCCCCCCATTATTTTTGGCTTTGTCTATAATTCTTGACCAAATAAGTTGAAATGTATAGTGCTACCCCAATATATGAATTATTTCTATTGGTTTTATTTCAGCAATTCAGAAATAGAGTACGAGATGATTCATGTTACTGCACTTGCTTGATACAGTTTTTGACTTTATCTGTGCCACTTTTCCTGGAGAAAGCTGGAAAACAACAAGTGCGGTCATAGTCTCATTAGTTCAATAGGTAGTGCATTCACTTCTGGTGCAGCAGGCAGTGGATTCTATTCCCACATGAGGTACTTAAATTAATTTTCCAATGTTGACACTGCAATGCAGGGGATATTGCACTCATGTGTATGCCATCCTTTGGATGAGGTGTTATACTGGGGCCTCATCTGCCTGAGATGTTAGTAGCTAAGGTGGATTAAAAAGATTCCATGCCACTTGTCAAAAAGAGTGGGGGGGGTCTTTAATTTTATACAAAAATTAAAAAAGAACACATTTGAACATATTTACAAATGTACAAATGAAGGTAGAATAAGGATTCTGAATTACAAACATGAAAAACAAAACATATCTGTGAATTTTGAAAAAAAAGACATTCCAGCTTATAAAACTGGAAAAAAAGAAAAATGTGAACAATTATAAATAATTTATTCTTTCCACTCTTTTTTCTATAACCAAAATAGAAAGAAAATGGCTTCAGAAAGCAACCAGTAGACTTAAAGTGCATAAAGCGTTTTTTGTTTAATAAAATCAAACTTCTTCAGATGTATACATACACAATACAAGTTTTAGTTAAATAAAATACCAGGAAGTGCTTGAGCTAATCAGCTCACATGCTGTGATGACATCAGCAACAAAAATTAACCCTTCCTGTTCTACAAACTATAAAATAATACTGTTTAAAACTAAAACAATGCTGAGATCCATATACAAAGACATTTGATGCTATGATTTAAAAAATCTGTCATTAATGAATTGTATTACTGAGTATTACTTTAGACAACAAAACTAATAAATATGTAAAATAATAAAGCTACCTATAAATAATTACTTTAAAATTTATTTTAAGTAATTCTACCGTACTGAAAAATTATATGTGCATAAAATACTTCATCTCTACAAAACAAAATCACATAACATCGCTAATGAATACTATTAATAATATAAGCGATGCACTGCTGAAATTCCATACTACAACTTTTTTTACTACAGCATTTCATACTTCTTCATTGTTAATCGCCTAGCCCAAGAAAACTCAGCTGGTGGTTCAGAAAAAATATTTGGGCACCGTTAGCAGCATAGCATCTAAAATGCTATACAAGGAATTAACTTAATGTTAATGCATGATTTTAACTAACAGTACATGACCATAGTACTGATTCTATGGCATTCATACTATGCTATGCCATTCACTAATTCTTCAAAATGGCAACCATTATATAAATAAATAAATAATAACAATCTAATAATTACCCTAAGGAGAATAAAAGCTGAATCTACCTGATATTACATTTACTAACATGAATTACTACTTAGGATGAATATTATTAATGTTGTTAATATAAAAATATAACAGAAATGTTTGTATTACATAATTAAAAGGGAGATTCTGTCATCTAATTAAACTTTTCAATTTAAGTAAACATCTAATCGAGCACATGTCATTGATACCTGGGTAATAGTATGCATTGAGGTGAATTTGCCAGTAAAGTTCAAGTTCTTCAAGTCTAGGGAGATGGTACCACCCCGAATGTCATATTTGACATGGTCGATAATCTTGAACTTAAATTTATGGTTTGTTAATGTTCCAATATGTTTAGCAAATGCATTCTACATTTTCTTTTTATTAATGTCGTACTGATGTTCATACACTCGCTCCCAGAGCTTATGCTCTGTCTTGCCAATATAAAATACTGGGCAAGACTGGCACTTTGCTAAATATACTATCAATTTGGTGTTACAATTATATCTGTCTGTAATCTAAAGACTTGGTCATTCATCTCAAATGTGTTTCTTACATCAATAAATTTACAGTAGTTGCAGGATTCACACTTAAACATCCCAGGAAACTTCACCCATTGTGGTCTACTAGATTCCAAGAGGTTCTTAATATTACACCCTCTCCTACAGATGATTTTGGGTTAAGTACCTAATCTACTGAGTAAGGTCAGGTCCCGTCTAAGCCATTCCCAGTTTTTTCGAACCAAGTTCTGTACAAGGTGACTGTTTACATTTAGGTGGTAACTAAGCTCAAAGTGAAGTCACTTTCTGTAACCAAACTATCCACATTAATGTCTAATCTGGACTTTTCTTTTGATGTTGATGTAGGTACCCTCCCTAAACCCAAAATCGGGCTGTAAAAGCCTGACCTTCTTTTACTCTGAACCTCCTCTGTAAGTGAGTCTATGAGATCACAGGGATAGTCTCGAGCTAAAAACTTGATCTTTAGTAACTTACATTCTTCTTCAAAATCTCTATCCAAAGTAATAATTCTAGCTGCCCTTACCAGTTGACCCTTAATGACCGAATGTTTTTGATGGTAAGGGTGGCAACTGAAATAATGGAGGAATGAGCTGGAATACATACTTTTCCTGAAAATTCTACACAATAATCAATTTTTCCCTCTAGCTTTTCTGAGATTAATATCTAGGTATGCTATTTGCTCACTATCAAAATTGTGAGTGAATTTCAGGAATGATGTGGTATTATTAAAGTAATCGACTAACCTATTAGCTTCAACAAAATCCCCTTTCAGCATAAATAAATGTCATCCAAGAACCGAGTATAAAACAAAATCTGGTTCTTGCATTCCTCCATGTTAAATACAAAATTTGTTTCCTAGAATGCCATCACTATTTGCCAAACTAGCTCCACAAGGGGTACTCATGGCAACCCCAATTTTCTGCAAGTAGAAGTCATTCTCAAAAACAAAGTAATTATTTGATAAAACAATGTCCAACAACTGAGATACAAGTGAAATCTCTGAATCAGGAGTTCCTTTCTATGTTAACATCCCCATGATCTATTCAATTCCTTCCAAGTGTGAGATAGATGTATAGAGATCTTTTACATCTATCATGAGAAAATTATACTTCTCTCTAAATTCAAGGTCATTGATTTTCTTTAAAAATGACCATAAGTCTTTACAGACTTGACTCTCACTCGTCAGGTATCTTTTCAGAATAGTGCATGGATAAGTGACTGAATCTCAACCATCCACTAAAGAACTCATTGGTGGATTTATTAAATCCTTATGTATCTTGGGTATCCCGAATAGCCTCGGGATTTTAGGATAGGGCATAGTTATATAATTGAAGACACTGGCTTCAATTCTAGCTGTTATAAATAAATCATGCAAATGCATATTTATTCATTGATATGCCATATTGACTTCATTAATGGGGGCTACTTGATAGGCCTCCCCTGCCAAAATGTCCGTCATTCATTTCATGTATCCGTAATGGTCCATAATGGTCAGGTCACCACCCTTGTCTGGTTTGGAGACCCATACTTTAAGTGATCTTAAATAATTCATTTCATCCCACTCATATTTATTAACTTTCATCTTGACAGTAGCATTCTTAGAAAATTTCTCCAAATACCTTAAGTCAAGCTCACATGCATGTTCAAATATTTGTAGGCTGGGATGTAGTGGTGGATTAAAAGTACTTTTTGTTTATCTTCCGCCAGGAAATAACAGCAATATACTAGAGCATATCCTCAACTGGCTTTCTATTAATCTCCCGCAAGAAACCATGGTCCTCGGCGACTTTAATATAGATTGGAATTTCTGTACTAATACTAATCCCTCTACCCACATTAACCTGTATGGCTTCTCACAACTTATAAACTCCCCTACCAGAACTAATAGACTCAATAACAAAGAAAGTACCTTGGATTGGATACTTACTAATAATCCTCAGCAATCCTACACAACAGGAACCCTTCCAGATGATATAAGTGACCACTCACTTACACATATTATCAGACATAAAACCAACATAATATTCCCTAACACTCTCAGAACAATACGCTCTAAAAAGGAATTTAACCCAGAACATTTCCAAACAGAACTAAAACAATGTAATTGGATACCATTAAAATATCTCCCTCTAAATGAAGCAGTGGAATACTTTAACTCCACATTCTTAGCCACCCTGGATCACCACGCTCCAATTCGCTCTATTAAAATTAAAGCTAAACCAGCCCCTTGGCTCACTAACAACACTAAACAAAAAATCCAACTTAGAAACAAATACTGGGCAAAATGGTGTACACTAAGAATGCAACAGACCACCAAACCTTTAGAGAACATAGAAACATTACAAAAAAAGCCATACTTCTAGACAAAAAGAATTATTATCTTCAGCTACAACAAACCTCTCTCAAAGAACCCAAAAAATTTTGGACTTCTATTAATAATCTTCTTTACCCAGGCCAACTAATAACACCTAACCCACTAGGCTCTAACCCTGAGAATCCCACACAAACAGCAAATGCCTTTAACTCTTTCTTCACTGATACCATCCAAACTCTAGCTAGCCACCTATCTCCTGACACATCTAATCTGACCACTTCCTCTTCAAATCCACCTCTTCTATTTCACCTCCAACCAGTATCTACCTCCTACATTTCCTCTCTTCTACATAAGTTAAAACCTACCACCCCCCAGCTGACAAACTCCCAGCAGAATTCTTGCAAAAAGAAGCTAAAGCCATTGCCTACCCTATTTCTATTCTGATAAATAGAACAATAAGTGAAGGAACTGTCCCTTCAATATGGAAAATTTCACACATCATCCCACTACACAAAGGTGGGAGCTCCAATGACTTTTCTAACTATTGCCCCATAGCTTTACTTTCCCCTATTGCAAAAATTATGGAAAAATGCATCCATAAACAACTACTCAACCACCTTCTCCAGAACAACCTACTCGCTAACTGTCAACATGGCTTCAGACCTTTCCATAGTACCACCCCTGCACTGCTATCATTCACAAACAGCATCAACAATAATCGTAACAATAATTGTCTTTCATCTGCAGTCTTCATTGACTTATCCAAAGCTTTTGACATGGTTAACCACCAACTACTACTCCATACACTGAATACTCTCTCACTCAATCCTCTTGCCTTGAACTGGTTTACATCTTACTTTGATAATCGTCACCAGGCTGTACTCTGGAAAAATAAACTATCCGATCACCTTCCTATCTCTTTCGGTGTCCCTCAAGGATCTATATTAGGCCCACTCTTATTTTCCATCTTCATTAATGACCTGCAAACAGCCATTCCTTACTCCGCCTGCATTCAATATGCAGATGATTCTACAATAATCTGCTCAGCCTCTTCTCAAATTGAACTACAGTCTCTTACCCAAAAAGCATTCAACACTTTTGAACTATGGTTTTCTCAACACTGCCTCCTTCTGAATCCCCAAAAAACTAAACTGCTACTCTTCTCACCAACCCAAAAGTCCACATCTTTACCTTTCAGTCTCACTTCTAGCAGTGGTACTCTTATCTCTCCTGACCCTACCACTAAACTTCTAGGAATAACAATAGACAACAATCTAAACTTTGATACTCACATAAACACTACAATAAAGTCAGTCAACAAAAAACTGGGATCCCTCTATAGAATTAAACCTTATCTTACACCAGCAGCTAAGACTGCTATAGCCAGAATCCACCTAATATCCACCCTGCATTATGCCTCTCCCATTTATACTAATCTCTCAAAGAACAACATCAGGAAACTAACTACTTCCTATAATAATATTGCTAGATTTGCTACAGGCTCTCCTTACAGAACCCACCACTGTCTAAATCTTAAACAACTAAACTGGCTTGAATTTCTTAATCAGCTTCAATATCACCAGCTTATAATAGCCCATAAGACTCTATATCTATCTAACAATATCCCAGTACTCTCTAGCCTCATTACACCTTATAAAAACCTCACATCTCTACGCTCCTCTAACAAACTACTGATCAATACTACTAAACCCAACAACACAGCAGGTGAGTCTTTGTTCTCTAACTCTGTAGGAAAACGTTGGAATAAACTTCCCTCTGAAATCACATCTCAAACTTCTCTCTCACTTTTCAAAAGGAATTTGAAACTCTACCTTAACAATCACTGGCTATGTACCTGTACTAACCCTGACTAAATCTTCTCATATTCACTTATCCCACCTCATCCCTTACTAGCTACCTTTTATGTATCAATAAACTACATTATTGTATATATATTACAAGTATATATCTACATCTTACCTCAGTCTCTTACAAAATGACCATGTTAATTCTACTCTGTACCTTACAAAATGACCATGGTAACACCAATTTGTACTATTTGAATAAAAAAAAAAAAAAAAAAAAAAAAACTTTTTTTGTAATATTGCTATCTCTATTATCTGTATAACTCCTGTATTATTCTTGGAGCTTTTCTCCCTGGGCCTCTACTGAAAATGGACATGTCTCCAGCTAGACTAGCCCGGTCAACAAATGTAAAATAAAAAATAAATAAAAATAATACTTGGAACACATAAAGCATTCCTGATATCTGAACTGTTATTGTCATTGTTGCCAAATAAAATATTCAGGTTTAATTTCCTGGTATAATTTTTGATGTCGAGGATTGCTCTGGCTACATTAATATGTTGTGAGGGAACAAAGGTGCACCCCCTAGCCAATAATTCAACTAATTCGGGACTAATATTAACTTCCGAATAGTTGAAAATTTGAAAGTCTCCTGTATTGTTTTAATGATATTCGGGTACTTTTTGGACTTGGGGTACACTTCTAACATTTCTTCTTGTTGAACTTCCTGCTGTTCTTCCTGTTGTTTGTATAATTCACTCATTTGGGGATAGCTCCTTGTTGTTGGGGATTCTGAAAATTTGTACCAGGTGTGGTGTTACCCCCACCTTTCTGCTGACCCCTTCCATTTTGGTTATTGATTCTCTCACTTCTCCTTATGGGAAAAGACTCGGTCGTATCCTCCTGGCAGAGTGTCTGAGAGTTCATTTGTTGGTCAAGGTTGAAGCTTGAATCCAGATCACCCACCCTAGAAAGGCCTTGCATAGAGGCAGTATTATTGTTGTTAAATGCCCCTGTTTGTGACATTGGTGGGCTCGGGTACGCCGTAACATTGTCATAGGCTAAGCGACCTCTTTGCAATTTTTTAACCTTAGTAGATTTCAGTTTATTAAGATACTGGTCTATACTGGTAAAAGTTCTTATGTAGTCATATTGATACCTGTTGAAATCTAAGTGCACTTATATTTTGTGATCTAGATCAGTCACTTCTTTTAAAATTATTTCAACCCATGAATTGTAATGTTTTATCATGAGTTCTAACAGTTCAAACCCCTGTTTAGCATATAATTGTAATAATTCTAAATGAAAAACAGAGTGATTAACTAAGCCCATTGGATACTGGAATCTCATAAAGCCTTTTGGTACTATACGCTATTGTAAACATTCCTTAAAGTATGAGATTTCAAGTTGTAATTTTTTTAAGTTTGACAAGTTTAGAATCAAAAACTTTCAGTATGTCAACAACACTGTTAATTAACATTACCTCCAGCCGGTTGCCCCTGTGGTGGATTGTGAACTTCCATAGAAAAAGAAAAATTTCCGTTTAGCCAATCCGTTAAAACAGGAGTCCCCATAAGCCCCAAGGTATGAATCTCATGCTGAACACTCACATAACTTCCTTGTTGCTCTTGAATTGTTCATGGTTGAATTAATGGGCATTGCAAGTTGTTGGTAACACTTTGCTGTTGCACACCATTAGGTTGTAAGTTGTTCTCTGCTGCATTTAAGTTAGGTCTAATTGTTACCTGCACATTGTTTCCAACCTGCTCATGCAGTGTAAGCACAGTATTAGACAATGACACCGACTCATGTAATTAACGGTGCTGACTGTCTAAAGATTCCAAACGTGATGTTAATAATACATTCATTTCACCATAGCATCAATCAAAACTGTCATCTCACAATTTTCCACTCTATCTTGCGTTTGAGTGAATAATCTCGGACTACCCATGCTTCCTGATGCCATAGCTGATTAGCTCAAGCACTGCCTGGTATTTTATTTAACTAAAACTTTTATTGTGTATGTATACATCTGAAGAAGTTTGATTTTATTAAATGAAAAGCTCTTTATGCACTTTAAGTCTACTGGTTGCTTTCTGAAGCCATTTTCTTTCTATTTTAGTAGCTTTTTTTGCGTTTTTTTTTTCATAACCAAAATGTTAATCTTCATAAAACTTCAGTCAAACAGCACATCTTATTATATAACAATTCTTGGCATCTTGCTAACCATAAGAACTAAATAGCAGAAAAAAATACTCTATTTTCTCAACGCATGCATCCCATAGAATCCCATAGGGTCCAAATCTTATAATAGGCATTGATACACTTTTTATTTCCTCTGATGTCCTCCCTGCTTTCTTGTGGGTTTTCTTTAGGTTCTCTGGTTTCCTCCCACGTTAGAAAAACATGCGTCTGGAGCATTTCTCCCCGGGCCTCCGGCGAAAATTTGCTTTGTTTCAACTCAGACTTTCCTGGTTAACAAATGTTAAATAAATAAAATAAATAATAATAAATAAATGGAAATTCCTTGTATAACATACACCCCAAAGTGATAAACTCTAGTAAATTTTAAGAAAATTTGTTCATTTTATTCTGCATTACATCCATGCCTATGACACCTCCTTTCTGCAAAACTTGCATACCTCACATTTTGTCTAAGTGGTCCTTTATACTAAGGGTAGGTGGTAACCACCATAAAACCTCACACAATTCTGACACTCCCCCACATCTAATTCTTCTCTTGTTAATTCCCTCTCTTTCTTATGCATTTCTCTTAACATCTCCATCTTCATAATACAAAAGTTCAATAATACATGTATAACAATTTTCTATGAGCCAACAAGCCATGTAAACTTATTTTCACTGATGCATCCTATTCTGAAATTCCTTCATTTCTGCTTCCCCATCAGATCTTACCCTCTTTCCTTTTTCTTAACCATCCCAAAAAGACTGATATGTTTTAAATAAAAAAATTACCCAACAAAATTGTCTCCCTGTTATTAATGCTTTGTAACATATAACGTGTAATGATGTTAGAACAATTCCTGGATGAATTAAATCTTACCCTCTTTTGTTACTTCATTGTAAACAATATTTCTTCTGATGGGATTTAACCAGGATACCCAGAAAAATGAAAAAAAAAAATGCCCAGGAGTCTATAAAATCTGTGTAGGCTCCGTAAGGAGCCTTCACAGAATATACCCATGTACATGGCCACTGTTCCTCCTCAGCATCGCGCCATATATATTAATTACAGCATGCTGTCAAGGGAGAGCCCAGTAACACAGATTTTGAATCCATGTAAACAACACTGTAGAGGCTGTGGCTTACTTGTGGACTGTCCAGAAAACTTCTGGACAGTTGGTAAGCACAGCATAATACCTTTTGGCCTGTTAACCTGGACTGAAAGGTGATCAACAGATATTACTTCATGAAACTGCAGTTTTATTTATTTATTTATTTACATTCAAGTGCTTGCTTGTATGGTGTGGTGCATTGTGCAGATATGCTTAATGTTGCTCACATATATACATTATATACAGTAGACATCTGTTAGACATCTAAAAATAGAAACCAGATGTTTTCAATTTTAATAAATTTTTAAAAAAATGTTTCCCCGTGTGCTTGTTTGCATGATGCTGCTCATTGCTTAGCTATGCTTAGCTGCGCTGATATATACAGCAGACATTCACTAGATGTCTAAAAATAGAAACCACATGTATTCAATTGTTGCAATTATGAGGTGATTAGCAACATGCAAACCAGCACAGCGAAGCTGAAATACATTTACAAGAACCTGTGTAGTATATGTGAAGATATACAAGCTCCCTTCACTATCTCATTGGCTAGGTAGATTGATTCATGACCTACAGTGTAGCAGGTCCTGGGCTCGAGTCCTAAGCAGTTATACTTTTTACATTTATTGATGTGAAAATGTGTCAGGTGACTGAAACATCGGTTTAGTTTAAAATTAAAAAAAGTTACATTTAGAAAAGCTGCGTGATGCTAAGCAGCACTTAAACATGGCCAGTGGTCTATTCCCATTTGTGCATTGCTAAGCTGCGCTTACACATGGCTTGTGCGATGCTAAGCAAAGCGGTGCTTTTTTGAAAGTTACAGCATGACATGCAAGAGTGGGAATGCAGCCTATTTAAAGGCCAGTAGGTGGGAATTTCACATCATTCGTTGGATTTCTAACTTGGCTGTGGATATGCCTGGTGCTGCTGGTGAAGGAGTATGCTTTCATGTGCAGAACTGGGGAATGCAGGAGTTCAGAGTTTTTGTTGAACTCCTGGTTAACAATTATGAACCCAGCTGCTGCAGGGTGATTACTAGGGTCAGAGTGTAATTCTGAGGCCTGGGATCCATTGACCAGTGAACTTACCAGTGCTACTGGTATCCCCCACACTGATGAACAGTGTCATCACCACTACGATGACCTGAAGCATAGAAAGAGTGGAACCTTGGACACCTGTGTCCAAGAGGCTAGAGCTGGGCAAACCCCACACATATGTAAGTATGTTTGCCAGTAATTTAGAAATATACAATCTAAATCTGTGCAAAACTGGTATGCATAATGGCTTGTTTCTCTTCCCACAGCTGCAGAAGAGAGGACTCGTAATGTTCAGTCCCATGCAGGGTGCCTTGCCAGGATGAGACAATCATGTGATAAGTAGGAAAACATCAAAGTAATAACTTAATGAATAATGTAATTATACAATAAATTGCTTACAGATTTTTCAGTCTTAACAGTCAGGTATGACATACCTGGGACAACTTGCATTTTTATTAATGCTACACTGCCTACCTGAAATGGTAAAGCAAGTTAAAGTAAGTAAGCATGCAGTAATGTGTAGTATATCTTCCAAACATCAGTTAATGCTGCAGTCTATACAGATTAAAAGTCACTGTTCTGGTCTGGTTATTGTCTGAAATGTGCTGTAGGTTGCACTCAATAAATGAACAGGGTATATATGGGTTAGTTAAGAAAACCCCTACACAACTATGCATGTTCTACATGCCAGAGTTGAAGCAACATTAATCAATATATTTTAAAGCTTGATGGTGCTTTGATAACTAATGTTTTCAAATAAAATGTTCACTATTCCTGTATTCACTGCTTGTGTGTTCTAATCTGACACCAGTCAACTGTTACATACAACTCAATAAAGATTGCAACAAAAAATGTCAGAAATATATGTAGTGCAATACCCAGAGTAAGGTTCAAGCCTGTGTTCTGCTCATTTTGTCAGAAATAATGCTGTATATTCCATTCAATCACTGAACATGTTATATGGGTAAGTTAACTAAAGTCCTGGACAGCTATTCATGTGTCTAAATGCCATATCTTAAGAAACATCAATACAGTTGAAAATAAGATTGTGCTTTGTTAAGTAATCTTTTCAAATAAGTGTTCATTATTCCTGAATTCACTGCATGTGTGTTCTATTCCAAAACCATTCAACTGTTACATATTAACTAATAAATAATGGAGCAACAACTTTCACAAATAAATGTAGTGCAATACCTAGATTAAGTGTCAAGCTTCAGTTCTGATAATTTCCCCGAAATATGCTGTATTCAGTAAACAAACAAGGTATACAGTTAGGTTAACAGACATCCTACACAGCCATACATGAGTGTAACTGCCAGATTTCATGTGACATTAAGCATTACAGTGTAAAACAAGATGGTGCTTTGATAAGTAATGTTTTCAAATGAAGTACTCATTATTCATGTGGTCACTGCATTTGTTTTCCAGTCTGATAACACACATAGCTATGCACGTGTGTAAATGTATGATTTCACACAAAATGTTGCAATAAAAGTCTTAAAGGACATGGTGTTTTGAAAATTCATTATATTCAAATAAAGTGCACATTATTCCTGTAGTCACTGCTTATGGGTTCTAATCCCATTGCAGATGACTGAGACATGACTAGCTGTCTAGTGTAATTAGTGCACACAAACATACCTATCAACTGTCATGGTTTTTGCAGACTGTAATCATACTGCCCCATATGTCTGGTCCTTGATTAGCAGATACATGACATTACTTGTAATGCAATTTATTGGCAAATCCATTAACAGAACACCTTGCTACTGATGTATGAGCAAACTATGTATCAATATTCCCTGTGGTTGTGCCTTTGTACCATCATTTGGTAGGGCTTGGTCCATAATGTCTCATTATAACATGTTGAGAGCTATGTACGTGCAACATCATCTACACAACATTGCAGTCACTGTACTCACAACTGAAATCTTAGATATGTAGAAGTATGTAGTAGTGGTCTGTGTAGTAAAATTACCTGCGAAGGTACTACTAATAGTTTCTTTTTTCTCTCTCACCCCACCCCTTGTCTTCTTTCATGTGGGTTTTCCTCCCACATTTTAAAGACATGCATCTGGAGCATTTCTCCCCAGGTCTCCACTGAAAATAGGTTCTGTCCTAGTCGGACTTCCCTGGTCAACAAATGTAAAATAAAATAATAATAAATAATTATGATTTGATATACATATATTTTTTGTAACTACCTCTTATGTTGACCGTATGTATAATTTCATATTGCTTTGCTGTTAATATACTTTAATTTGCATTATTTATTGTTGTGTTCATTATATTCCTTTATATTTCTTTTGATTAATCAGTATTATCTTCTATTATATTAATACTAACATTTATTTGGTTATGTTTATTTTTACCTTAGGATTATATTTAATTTACTGCAGTGCAACAGAGTAGGCCAGTCCCAGGCAATCCACCTATCCTGGCTCCCATGGCCATGGAACCGGGGCCCAGCATGTCTGGGCCACAGCCTGGTGGCTCCCAGTCTGCAGTCCCTGCCCTACCAGGGTCATCGGGTGGTTCTGCCCACAGGCTGGGGTTGTTCCCACCTCTGGGAGTAGAAGTGGAGGGGGTGATTATATCTCACAATGAGGAACTGCCAGGCATGGTGCGTGGGCTGCTGCACTGAACTCTCGGTGCACGCCTACACTTGATGGAGAGCATGCTGTCCATCCTGGTGGGGCAGCCTAGTCTCAGGCATTGGTCTTGGCCACTGCCTCCACAGGAGCAGTGAAGGTACAGTGCTGGTAGTCCCATGGGTGAGGATTTGAGTCACACTGCTACCATGTCTGACGTCCATGGGACTGGGATTCCACAACACCCTCCCAATCAAGGTGTTTACCCCCATCTTGTGTCACATACCACCCCTGTCTGCTGTCTTGTCTGTCTTGTTTGTCTTCAAAGGCTTACTCACCTTCTCAACTTACCTCCCCCACACATACCTATGTCCCTTCCCCAACATTCCGCTCTCACCTTAAAAAAAAAATGGGCACCTGTCCCAAAGAAAATATCACCCCATGCATAACTTTCCATTTCACACGTGTCCACTGGACACAATTTGGTCCAACTGGCTTGACAATGCACTTATGTTGTCCTCACCCCTCTCTCTGGGGTTGACAGTCCATATTCATCGAAAAAATCTGTTAAAGTGCACAGTTGTTGCTGTACAATAAATGGATAGCTATGGTTCTTTCCTAAACCCTTCCTGCACATACCTACCTGCCTTTCACTATGTTTTTCCCCCTGCTTGCCCCCGATTTCACCACTGTCTTATCTCCTCATTTTTAATTTCTTTAAAGATTTTTTGCATGGCACTGCATGATGCGCAGCATCACTAAGCTCAGGTAAATGGCGCTGTATTGATATATGTGTGTAAAGTAATAACAATCACATTCAAAATGTACACCTGTGCCTATTGTGAACCCAGGACCATCACACCTGCAGACCAGTGCATCAAACCACCAAGCAACACAAATGTTAATTAACACACATGGTTTAGCAAAACTTGCCAGTTGCCAAGTTACCATCATTAAGTGCCTTTAAGCAGGTCTGCTTATTGTGCCACATAGATCAAATTTGCTTAAAGAGTAAGGGAAAATATGTGAGTATAATTTGGAGTCTGGTACAGGAATACATCACTAGAAAGCCAGAATAGTGAATGTAAGTGAGGTTTCTATCAGCAGGTAACTGTGCACTTCTATCTGTAACATTTAAAAATACACCTGTTAAGACATCAATGGCAAAATAGGTGTTTGATTGGGACTCTGGTGGAGAAATACATCCCTATAAAGCCATGCACATAATAATGGTTGTAAATGAGGAATGTAACAGCCTGTAAGTGTACAATTGTATGTTGAAAAATACAGCTGCTCTAACAGTGACTCAGTATCTTAGTCTGTTAAATGCATTGAAAACATTATTTTTTGATATTCGTGGTCCTGGGTTCAAATCCTGTGGTGTGTAGCATTTAAAATACATGTATGTGCACGTCACCATTGTGAATTTTGGAATGAATGACTGTGTCATCAACTATTTATCCACCCAATGCATTTCAGATGGAATGTCTTCTGCTCAATGATGGAAGACAAAGGCCTGCAGATAGGAACACAGTTGACATATTCCTATTGCAACACTAGAAAGTACATAGAGTGTCACGTCATGCATTACTATACATTCACAGAGGATTTTAGGTTATGTAATACAAAGGAGGCCCAATAATATCAGACTACAACACACAATCATTTGCTACTGATGTTGCAGATAAGCACAGCTGCACAACTAGCAAACACATATAGAGGTTATGCTAGCAACAAGGATTGCCAGCACACATGTTCCAGACGACTACCATAATGTAACACATGGCTTGGCAGTTGTCCAAATGGTTGGCATAATGGTATATGTTCCCCTACCTTGCTCAAGGATACAACAAACATGTTGTCTTTTACTCTGTTAATGATACCTTTGGCTAACATACTTACCTTAAACACATACCTCAATATCCTGTGGGATGTATTCCCTCAGTCAGGCTCTGACAGTACACAAGGGCTGCCACTAGTCACACCTTTACTCATAAATGTTGTCCTCCACATTCTGCAGCCTCTCTCACTATGCGTATTGCCTGTAGCAGCAGCAGCTTCAGTCTGTAGCACACACGTGTATGTAATAAGTATCTACTACAAACATCCTCTCTGTGATGACGTAGTATTTCTACCCAGCATTTCCACCCCATCATATGAGAAAGGAGATGGATTCTACATTGAGGCCTTATATCTCCTTCAATAACTGCATGGGAGTGCTTGATTACACTGCAAGTCAGCTCTGTATACTTCAATTAGCATTACTCCACCATGGATTGGTTCAGAGGCAATCGCCTGCTAATGACAACCATCTTAAAAAGGCAAACTCCTAGCCAAGAAAACCATTGTGTATTGGAGTTGCTTTCTATAGTGACATCATTGTCACAACACGTATATATCTGTATCTTTCAAAAAGAGAGTATTGTACTTCATCAGGTATGTAACCATTTTGTTTTCAATATGATACATATGTTTTAATATACTTAGGGGAAGGGGATTACATCAGCAAGCCTTTGTTAGAACCGTACTGGTGACATGCCATTGATCTGCAGCTGGGTTACACCTGCAGAGGATGTGGAGTACAGCAAGGGTTTAATGCGGTCTGTTAACTAGGGACACAGGTCTCCTGGGCACTGCCTTTGTTGGCAGTTTTAATACTACATATTTATGTTTTGGCATTGAGCTATAGACATATGTTATGGGGGGGGGGCTTTCCTGTTATGGACCACACTACATGTGGACTCCTGTGTTGGGTATGTGATCATATGCGACAACCTGTCATGGCACAAGCAGGTGTAGTTCACTATTGCCACTATCCTAGTTGCCGCCACACCCTTGACATGATTGCCACACTGTTGCATATGAGATGTGTAATCAAGCGGGAAATACTCATACCCTTCCTTAATTGCTGTATCTGTACATATTATACACCCACGTATGTGATCCTGACATGAGTTCTCATTGTTTTGTATTTCAGGTGATAGCATGCATGCCAGATGTCACCCACCTTTCAATGAGGTGGAAAACAACCTCATAATTGAGTCATTATGACAACACTACCAAGTCCTGCTGTCCAGAGGGAGGGCAAATAGGCAGGAGCGACAAGCCTTGTGGGATGAACTGGTCCATAACAGAAATGCTGTGGGGCATCAGAATTGCACATATGAGCAGATGCGACACCATGCCACAGACATGATCCACTCAGCATGCAGAAGGGCAGCGGACGTGGCCAGGGATCGTCAGGTCACTGGTAGTAGGCCTGCAGTGGAACAACCTCCGACAGCCACTGAAGAATTCCTGGAAAACCTTGCAATACAGTGCAGCTCCTGGGCTTCCATCACACTGTATGTTGTGGATGTGGGTTCCACCATTTCCACCCAAGAGGAGCATCCAGGTATGATTAGTTGAATCAGCATCAGAATACATAGCATTTAGTGTGTCAGGCTCTGCATAGTTTTATGTGGGTGTCAGGTGTTTTATGGGGTGGGGGGAGTAAGTTACCTGCAGTCTTAAGCTCATCCAGAGATTGTGACCCACATACCTGTTATCACATCAGCTATTGTAACTGGGAGATATTTGGACACACTACCAGTGTTATACTGTACCATGTGTTGCTGTTTACATTACCTCTCCCTAAATTGTTTTTCAGGGCAGTCAGGAATAGGAAGAGATCATGCCCCTGATGCTGGAAACCGCAAAGCATTTATGTCACAGATGTAGATTTACTTTAGGGTATTAGTTAAAGTGTCATCCCAGGCCTGCTGGATGAATAAATGTACTGTCTGCATGACTAAAAATGTTGAGATATGTTCTGACTGTACACACTGTGGTCATACCTAGGCCTTGTAGGTGTGACCACAGTAACTGATTTCACAGTATTGATAGGATTTATTAGATGGCCATACTTGTAAACTGGTCAGAGTTCTGAAGAATGTCAGCAGTGTACATAATTTATGTATTGACAGTCTGGTTTAAAGAGCTGTTATTCTGAAATATTTACAAATGTGGGCTAGAAATTAATGGAATCAGATCCTGCTATCTCAGACTGTGGGTTGTACAAGTTTGTAATACTGACAGCAGTGTATACAGCTTAACATATATTGAAACATAGTATTGCAGAGCATAGTAGTGCAGGTATTAATGTGATGCTTTCCTCTTTATATCACAGGTGAACTGGGAGGTTGGATGTTGTCCCCTTCACAACCTGAAGTCAGTGTCTCATTAGACTCTGATGATGATGGTGGCCAAAATGAGGCATATCTGGGGGTTGCAGGGGCTGAATCTGTCACAGAGGTTTACATCCCTCATCTGCCATCATTATCATTGTACACAGTCAGTATGCCTATGCATACCCAGTCTCCTGAGGCCACAGATATTAGACAGTCAGAGGGTGGGGACATTGAACAGGGACAGGACATGTGGCTACTGTGAATGCAGTGAGTGTCGACACTGGCCACACAGGCGGATTGATAGGGGTGCTCATAGGAGGCTTCCTGTCCCTCCACCCCCTGTCGCAGATGTCTCAGCATGTGTCACTTGGAGCATGTTTAGGGCCATCATGGAGTCACAGGCATGTTTCGAAAGGAACTCCAGAAGAATGCTCAGGGTTATGGATGCAGCTCAGTCTGACATTCATGACTACCTTCACCGCATTGCAGATACCCTGGATCAATTGACTGACGCAGTGGAAAGACATTGGTCTGAGACAGATATTACACTATCTGCCTTGGAACACACATTTTCTGTGATGTAATGTCTGGTTGGAGTTGAGCATTGGAGTCATGGACATAGATCAGCAACTACATATGCTGAGAGTCCACGTGGCCATCTACAATCATACTCCCATAGTGGTAGTACATCCAGTGCTCCAGAGGGGAGTGTGCTGCCCACACCAAGACATGGCAGGCTATGGGCTCATGGTCCTGAGCAGATCTGTGGAGGACACGGTCCCAGCAGGCAGCAATTACCCTCAAGTAGTAACCCAGCATCTGACCTTGGGCATGGAGGTGCCAATGCAACTTCTGGCAGAGCCAGTTCTCATGTTTGGGGGTGAAGATGATGAACTGTCAGGTCTACCATGCATGGCTGAAAGCTGGCCAACATACATTCATGTAGTGCTACCACTGAGCTTGGCTGTGTTCATGCAGACACTCTCACACACTGCATTTACATGGTCCATCTTTCCTGCTCCTGCTCCCCTTTCTGCCTCACACACATGCTTGCCAGCCTGTTGGGTCTGTCTAGGCCTCTTGCACCCCCATACAACATCCTGTGCAAGTGATGATACCTCTGCCAGATCCCTGTCATCATTGTTATTGATGCAGGGAAATGAAGCTATATGTCTGATGAAGAGGGTGTCTATCTAAATTAATATGTCTATGTTTCATCTATTGTTGCTTTTGACATTCTACTTGTACTGGTCAGTCACACAATTTGAATGCTGCCATTTCTAATGTATAAACTACATTATGTTGTGTATGTTGTGTTGGATGCTGTTGTAATGGCTATGTAGTCTCACAACGAAAAGTGCCTTATGGCACTGTTTACGTTTCACTTTCAGGATTGTGTAGGACACACCTATGGGTTCACATGTACAATAAATCCATCAAAGTCAGAGCACAAGATGGAATGACAACACAGAAGAAAAATGTCATCAGAAAGGTAAAACAGTATAGTTGCATGGCTCCATGGGTTCATATGTGTATAATAGGCTAACAAAAACAAGGGTGTCTTTCATCTTAACTATGCATCCCTAATCTCTGATAAGGTCCGATACCCTTGATAAGTGTAAGCAGAGTTTTGGGAGCTGACACATGGATAAGCCAGGGCGTGCGAGGTCAACCATCCACAGATTCCCTGTGTCCATTAGAGACATTTGTTCAAAAGCAGTTGTAATTGTTGTGTTCCCACCCTGTGATATAACTTGCACGTGATTTGCATTAGGGTGGAACGGTGCTTCACATGCATTGGGATCCTGTTACATATTGGGTGTAGTATCTGAGCTGCATACCTGTCTGTCCAGCATGTCCTGTTTATGCCACAGTCAAGATGTAGATGTGTAGGTGAGGTAATTCTCCTGCTAGTCCTTTCTTGGATATGCAGGAGGTACATAGTGGGATCTGACTCCTCCCTGCATGGCAGGCATAAACCTCCCCTCCAAAGCATGTCGGAGACAGAATACACAGTTATGGGCTTGATGTGGTCTGTATAGTACATGTTATGTACACTGTGTATCGGTTTACTATGGAACCTCTGTGAATGTGACATTTGTCAGATATGCCTGGTTAGCTGCATACTAAAGGTGGCATTGCACTCAATGGTAGGTGTGATGAATGCCAAATATATTGGAACAATGACTATCTTGGATTTATATGCCATACCTTTATGTATAGTTTGCATAACATAGAATGTGCCCCCAAATATTACCAACCCATATCACTGTCTATGTGTCCATAAGTCCCTAACTACTGGATCAACTGTTGGAGGTGTGCAGTCAATACGTTTGTTACCATGGGTGGATGACTTCCCAAGGGATAGTATTGTGCATTCCTTGGTATTTGCTGTTAGTCCATGGTTCTGACAACAATTGAATCCTGTGTCAGCCCATCCTGGATAACTGCTGAGTGTGGGATTCAATGACAGCTCCTAATTTGCAAACTTCTGCAAATTTAGTCAGTCAGAGGCCAATGACAATGGCCATGAGTGTAGAGAAGTTAATGCCTACCCCACCCAAACCCACGTCATACATACCTACATGTGCAGAGGTCTTTATTTACCAGACATATAAGTAAACAGCAGACACCTCAGAACCCCAAATGCAAGCTCGTTACACATAATCATACCTCTGCAGAACACAGTACACATAATAGTTCACACACCATTGTCTCATTGGTGAAACACCTAAGCCAAAACACAAAATCAAACATATTACTCACAGATGATTACATCATGAGACACATTGATGTACCTCTCAACAGGCTACATAAGGAAAAGGTCACAGTCAGCTTTCTGTAAGGTGCCAGGATATGCAATATCACACATGCACTCAAGTCTGTCCACATCAGATACTGTTAGGACTATGTCATAATTCCTGTTGGTGTGTACAACTTGAGACATACCGCTGTGGACTATATGCAGAGACATGACTGGGTTGACAGACTATGTGTCACAGGCAGGCATGCCCTTGACATTGATCTGCATTTTACCATCACCTAGGATGATGCCTCCATACAAATGGAAAATGATTTACATCAATAATTACCATAGTGTGTGGTGTAAATTTAAGGGGATCCACTATATGTCAGCCTGGGATTACCTGCTCAACAGACCTCAATACTTTGCCAAACATGGTCTTCAACTGTCACTGCTGGGGTTTTGGCAATTGGCCAAGGCTGTTGCCACTCTCATATAGTGCCTTTTAGGTGGTGTTACAAGGATATACTTTCCAATGAAAAAACCCCATCTACAAACAACATCACTGTTATGCTGCTAAATTCTAGGAATGTCACCACTAAACTCCACTCAGTGGAAGCTGTCCCCACCTTTGAAGATGCAGACATTTGTGCAGTCACAGACAACTGGGTCAATGCTGTGAAGAGCACCACAGCCATACCAGGTTACACCTCCTTCCACACATTCAGACCTCAAACCTAAAGTGTGCAAAGTAACGGAGGTGGTATATCCATATTCATTAAGGATAGATACACATCCAGATTGGTTAGACAGCATGATTCCCTAGAAAAACTTTGGGTGCTATTGACTGCTTGTAGGGCACCTAATCAAGCCATTGCCAGCTACAGGAACAACTCTGAATCAGGACACCCACTGTGCTTCAATGGATCTACTTTAGTCTATCAAGGCACATCAAATCAAGATGGTTTTGGTTAACTTTAACTACCCTCCAACTGGGTATATTAGTCATGCTCAAACTCACTCGCCCAGAGGTTAGTCAACTTCATTAACTACAATGCACTGGACCAGTGGGTTGACATCCACACAAGGGGAGACAACATACTGGATCAAGTGCTTTCCAATATGGGTCACCACTGTACAGGTCCTCCCTGGTGAGATCTGACCACAAATTGCTGTCATTCAAAGTAAGTATAACAGCTGACACCCCCTTGTAGCATATAAATTAATAAAGTTCAACAAAGCAGATTATAATCTACTATGAGATGGTATAAATATCTTGACTGCATCACCCCCCTTGGATGGGACAGGCAACTATGCCAAGCTCTACTAATGCTTTACACAAGCACCTCTACAACTGCACTAACTCGGCTGTACCTAACAGGGGCAAAACAAGTTCCTCATGGCACAACAAACCTGCCTGGTGAACAACTGCCATTAGCAGGCTTTACAATAAGAGGTAGACATTGGTGTCTCACATTAGGAGGAAGGGAGCCCCCTAAAATGGTGACACTCCCTCCTCAGTTTAAACAAGCAAATAAGTGCTGTTGTGAAGCCTTGCCAAACATAGTATGGGGCTAAATTTTCCTCCTCCACAAAGGACAACCACAAGGCATTGTGAAGTTACATGTGTAATGTAAAAGGAAAGGCCCACATTGCTGCTAAACTTGTACATAATGATACCATTTATAATGATCCTGTATACATAGCTGACCTGCTGGCAGACAGTTTTTTGACAACTGCACTCCCCTGTTCCCACCACACATACACCATTACATCCCTACAACCTATCCTATACCTTGTATCTCTAAAGATCAGGTAATAAATGGCCTCTCTAAGGTGACAAAGACAGCATCTATTGCACCTGCTAACATTCCAGGGTGCATCCTACATGATATCCGACATGGATTACCAACACCTTTAGAAACTCTTTGCAATCATAGTGTAACCACCGGCTGCATCCCAGCTGACTGGAAATCGGCCACTGTTATCTCTTTGCACAGAGGTTGTGGATCCACTGACCATGGGAACAATAGACATATTAGCCTGACTAGCCATATCTGTAAGGCCATGGGGCAGTTCATCAGAGAGCATATCAGCAAAGATATAGGCAATCTAAAAAACACTTGACCCTACACTGTTTGGATCTGTGATAGGAAGATCATGCCTGTTAAACCTGGAAGACATGTATGAGACAGTCACCAATGACCTGGATGAGGGGACATCTGTGCATACAACAACCTGGACTTAGCCAAGTCATTTGACACTATCCCCCACTCAGACATCATTGACAAACCCACCCCACTAACCATCAACAGTAATATCATTAGATGATCACTAACTGGCTCACTGATAGCACTCTTATAGTCAAAATTTGGGTATCCACCTCCAGTAGCAGAGCTGTAACCATTGGTGCTCCATAGGGTTCAGTCCTGGGCCCTCTAAAGTTTGGAATCCATTTGTCCAATATACAACCACAAAGTGAATGTCAGTAGCTGACAGAGTTTGCTGATGCCTGCAAACTGGAAGCAGTTATAGACTCTCCAAATTATGTCAACATCCTACAAGAGGGTCATACATGACAAAATGATTGTTGACAAAATCATGGCATTAATCTCCATGCAACTATATGTACTATCATTCCTTTTGGTACTAGCAATCTCCATGCTACATAGCACATTAATAGCAACACCTTAAGTACATACTCAGGGATGAGAGACCTGAGCACACAGGTTTACACATACCTTACCTTAGATCACCATGTGATAAGAAGGGCATTATATCTTGCTCATGTCATAACTGATGGCACTGTAACCTGAATATGAATTAGTTATACCCTCCATGTACTCTTCCCTTATCAGGCCAATATGTGAGTTCAATGGTCATTTTGTTATGTATGTTTCCAAGCACCAGTGACAATTGCAGAGACCAAAAAGGTTCCTTACAAGGGAAATACAAGTCTTCAGCATCTGTCCTATGGGGATCATCTGAAATTAGTGCAACTTTAGTCTGTGTTATACAGACTACTCAGAGGTGATCTCTGCCTTACATACAAGGCAATCTGTGACACTGCTTTATTGGTAATGCTGCCTATCCTTAAGTCAAATGGTACACAAATTACTCACTGTAAGGACCTTAACCTGGCATGTGACATCAAAAACTCATGCTGGAGGGAGATATATATCTACCAGGGTTTAACAAACTTTTGCAAGAGACTCTCACTTAATGTCAAACAGCATACCTCATTGGCTTTCTTCAGATACAATCTATATGACTGGATGGGTGGCCATAAACTCACCATGGGGGTTTTGCCTGTGTCCCCCTCAGACAGGGGCAATAGGCATTGATCATGTAAATAAGAGTAAGAACTTGGCTAGGATTATAAGGGCCCTAGGGCTGTTAGTTTGTTAAACTCCAATGATCCTATGATCCCATAGGCTAATGTAAAATGCTGTGACTAATATCCACACACACACCAACTTGGCTACAGTGAGAATGGTATCACTACCAATTAATGTTTATAGGACACTGCAGAGCACACACACTCCACGCTGGCTGCTATAAAATTAGAACCCCTACCTATTTAGCCTTATACACTACAGATCACAGTACTTAACATATGCACAACAGCTTACGTTTGACAATAAGGTGGTTGCTGGTAGTCTTATGGTAGATGACATCTACAGGCCCTGTGTAAGACAAGAGTTTGTTGGCCTGTGTCAACTGCAATGGCTGAAAAGTGCATATCCTTTATAGTTTGGAAGTTAGTGGGGGAGCCACACTTGTTTTGTAGGGGTATACACATGCACACACAAACACACCAAGTGGGCTGGAGTAAGATTAGAACTCCTACCTATCTAGTATTGCACATTACAGATCACTGGTAGTCTTATGGTAGATGACATCTGCAGGCCTTGTTTAAGACAGGAATTCAGAGGTCTGTGTCAAAAGCAAGGGCAAAAAATTACATATCCATTGCAGTTTAGAAGTTAGGGGGACCACCTCTTGTTTTGTAAGGAGATGCACATGCACACACAAAAACATCAAGTGGACTGGATTAAGGTTAGAACCTCTACCTGTCTAGTCTTGCACACTACAAATTACAGTACTTTATCCATGTGCTACAGCTTAATTCCACTTTATAAACGACTGCAGACAAACTACTTTTATAGGACATACATAAGGCCTGTGTTGAACACCATGTGTGGCCTGGTGAGTGACATAGCTTCTGACTGTCATTTGCATCTAGTAGCCTAGCAGTCAGACAACTGCCTTTTATCCTAGCTATGTGGCAACAGTAACTATTTTGGCCATATGTGTCTGTTTGCATTTAGATGGGTAAGTCTGTGGCCAAAAACAATTTGTCCTATCAATGCGTGAGTAGACAACATTATACATTACACAACTTGTTTACTTCTTGGTGTATGTGTGGTGACATCCAGCAGGCACAGGGGGCTGTAAATAATTGCATTATCTGCTGTTGAGCACTTACTTCACAATCTGGGTATGTAGGGCAATGCAGATATACACCTGCATGTATATATATATATATATATATATATATATATATATATATATATATATATATATATATATTCCAAAAACTAAGGTTATACCAGGTACCAAAGAGAACTACATGTTATATGTATATAATGTCTATATATCTATCTACATATATATATATATATATATATATATATATATATATATATATATGTGTGTGTGTGTGTGTGTGTGTGTGTGTGTCTAGGTTAATGTTTGTCTGATATAGGTGTGTGTGTGTGTGTGTGTGTGTGTGTGTGTGTATCTAGATATACATATAGGGATAGACAGAGATGTACGTATATATATATATATATATATATATATATATATATATATATATATATATATATATTGACATTTGTTGACTGGCAAAGTCCACTGGGCTTGAGATTCCTTTTCAGTGGAGGTCCGGGGAGAAGATCCAAGTTACATGAAAATCATTACATGAATAAGTAAGGAAACAATTACTTTTAAAGCAAGTGAAATAATACAGAAAACTATCTAAACAGCACATATGTTATAAAAAGGCACAATGCAGTAACAATGGAACATTAGCATGCAGGAAAATTATACAGTTAAACAGCTCAATTTTTTGGGGGGGGTAGGAAAATGGAAAGGTAAGTGTAGTGAGAAGGTAGAATTAAAGAGTTAAACTTAAGGGTAGTATCGATATAGTTACAATCTTATAGCTAGGTAGTGGGAATATGTAGATTATATGTGGCATGCATTTAATGGTAATATTATAAGTAGAACGTGACAGAAGAGAAAATGTGCTAAGATAGTTGTATAGATGTGTGGACTAGGATACTAAAGATTAGGGATAACTCATATGGTGTAACAGTATGACATATACATAAATATATTTGCTAGATTAAGGAGGCTGTGGATATGTGTTGCATGTGCAGCTGGGGTTATCAGTGAGATGTTTTAGTTTTCTTTAAAAAGGAGATTATGTTATCTAATTCTGTAACTGATGATGGAAGAGCATTCCACAGCTTAGTTGTGGAATGGGAATAGAGACAGCTACCTACTCTTTTACTAGGTTTTGATACTTTAAATAGGTGTTTGTTGTTAGAGCATAGATTTTTGGATGGGACGTAATGCTTAATGATATTTTTCAGAGAAGGGCAACAGTTGGGTTTATAAATGAGTTTATGGGCAAAGGTAAGTTGTGTGTAATGTAGGTAATGTGCAAACTATAGCCATTGTAGCCTGGCAATGATGAGTGTGATTTGGTTGGGCTGATGTGAATTTTGCAATCGTATAATAACAAGACTGCAGTTTGTGTTGCAAAGAGCTGTGGAGATTGGTGAATATAGGAGACCCATATAGTAAGGTTGGAAGGAGAAGACCTTTTGAAAGTTTTATCCAGATGGATTTGTCTAAGTATTGTTTGCTTCTGTAAAGTTTGCCTAATTTGAAGTAAGTCTTTTTTATTGCATTATTAATATGCAAGACAAAGCTAAGTTTGCTGTCAATAGCAATGCCTAGCAGTTTGGCTTGATTTAATAACTCTATTTAGGTTTAGTAAAGTCTGTGGGAACAGGTTTAGATGCAAAGATGAGTAGTTTAGATTTATTAGGGTTAAGTAATAGCTGTGATTGGTTTAGCCAGAGTTTTATGGATGTAAAGGCCTTTTGTGTTAACTTTTGGAGGTCAGAGAAGTTATTGAAGGTACAGATTATGGTTGAATCGTCTGCATATTGTATGGTAGTATAGTCAGAGGGAAATTTTTGTAGGTCGTTTATAAAAAATGTTGAATAGTAGAGGTCCTAAGATTGATCCCTGGGCACTCCTATTTTATTTCGGAAAAGCTAGAGAGGTAATTCTGCCATTCTATGGATTGCTGTCTGTTTTCCAAGTAACTAGTGAACCAGGTTAGGGTGGCATTAGACCATCCTAGTGATTGCAGTGGCTGGATAAGTTTGATGTGGGAGACTGTGTTGAATGCTTTTGAGAGATCAAGTAACAGGACTGATGTAAGCAGGTTACTGTGTGGGGCATTATAGATGAAATTTGTGAAGGAGACTAGGGCAGTAATGGTACTGTGGGATGGTCGAAAATAGTGATGCTAATAGGATTTCCATATTATTGAAGGTGGGAACTATTTTTGGGTGGATATTATGGTTAAGTGGTTACAGCATATTAATGCCAGGCCTCCCCCTTTCTTACGAAGGCGATAGTAGGTTGTTGCTGGTTAGATATTCAACCAGTTGTTTGTGGATGCATTTTTCCATTATTTTACATAGAGAGGACAGTATGAAAATGGGTCTAAAATTAGATAAGTCATGAGGGTTTCCACCTTTATGAAGTGGGGTGATTATTGATTTTTTGCAGAGCTGGGGGACTGTGTGTTCTGCAAGTGATCAGTTTATAAGGATAGTTACTGGGTAACCTATTGCCTTAGCACTAATTTTGAGGTATTCTGGGGGGAGATTATCAGATGATAAGGAGCCTGGTTTCAATTTGCCACGTAATGTTTGTATTTGAGAGGTTGCTACAGGTTGGAAGTAAAATGATGGTATGGAGCTGATATTGCCTTCAGGTATGGTGGATGGGTTAATGGGGATTGAGGTATTGTTTGTGTTTACTAATGTAAGGATAATATCGATAAAGTTTTTATTAAATATTTCAGTGATTTCAAGTGGGCTTTTGTCTGGAAATGGAGATGGGTTTTGGGTGCTACCAGGATTTAGTAAGGAGTTGAGAGATTTCCAGAAAAGTCTGGGATTATTACTGTGGGTATTTATTTGTTGAGAGAAGTAAGTCTTTTTGTCCTGACTAATGGCCTATTTTGCTTTGTTTCTAAATATTTTGAAGGCGGTTTCATTGTGTGAGGTCTTATCTTTTCTCCATTTGTGCCATGCTCGGTCTCTATTAATCAGCAGTTGTTTGGTTGACTTAGATAGCCAAGGAGCATGGTTATGTTTAACTCTCTTTTTTTGTATGGGGGCTATAAAGTTAAGGGTATCTAGGAAGACAGTATTGAAATAATGTACTGCTTCATCTAAGGGAAGATATTTCAATGGTTTCCAGTTTAGTGTTTGTAATAGGTTGTAAAAGTGACTGGCAAAAATTGGCTAGATTTCTGGTATATTTTTATGAATGAATGCTTGGGTGGAGGTTGATAGTCTGTATGTCAGGGCTGGTAAGTTGTCACTTAGGGTGTTGGGAAGCGTGTTGAGATTGGAGTAGTATTGTGGGTGGGATATTAATATCCAGTCTAGGGTGGATTCAGGGTGATTGTTTGTTGTGTGTGTTGGGGTTTGTATAAGTTGTGTAAATTTGAACAGATTGATGGAGTTTGTGGAGTTGAATGGTGTTAGTTTAAGTCAATTTATATTAGTGTCACCAAGGATGATGGTTTCATTTGCGATGTAGTGGTTAGACCTTGATAGGAAATCTTCCTGTGTTGGGATACTGGGACCTGGAGGAATATAGATGGTGGCAATAAATATTTGTTTATAGTTGTTGAAAAATAGTGATGCTAATAGGATTTCCATATTATTGAAGGTGGGAACTATTTTGGGGTGGATATTATGGTTAAGTGGTTACAGCATATTCATGCTAGGCCTCCCCCTTTCTTATGAAGTTTATCTTTTCATAATATTTGATATCCACGGGAAGTATTTCTAAGTCTGATATCTGGGGTTTAAGCCAGGTTTCTGTTAGAGCAACTATATCAGGTGTATACTGTGTAAGCCATGCATGGAAGTCAGATACTTTGTTGCAGATACTACGGATGCTTAACGTCAGGATGCAAAGGTCTTTTGGTGTTTTCACTTTGAGTGATGTAGAGTTCATAGGTTCATAGGTTCATAGGTTCATACTAGGCTATCTGCCCGAGGGCATTTACAAGCCTAGCCCATAGTTTTGTGGCTTACGCCACCCCTTTAGTATGGGGAACTATACCCATTATTTTGCTGTGCCTCTGTCGAGCAGTGACACTGAGGTAATCCCTGGGGTATATCTGCGATCTCCCATCCATTGGTCAAGATTTCTCTTGAACAAGGCCAGCGAGGTGCTCTGCCTCACATATACCGGGATTTTATTCCACAGCATAGGGAGTCTTTGGGTGATGAATCTATCCCTCCAGCACGTCCTATTAATAGCCGTGTCGAGGTTTAAGTCTCCCGCCCTTGTGGCTCTGACGGATCTAGATTTTTTGAGGTGCAGCATATTCATTAAATCTGGGTTTGACATGGCCTTGTATGTTAGGCAAAGGTCACCTCTGAGCAAGCGGTAAGCGACTGAATAGAGCTGGAGTTCTTTCAGTTGGGCAGCATAGTTGTTAATATGTTGGGTGGGAGAGGGTCCAGAGTTTGAATGAATATCTCCACTTTGGCATAATAATGTTAAGATAGTGGTCTGGATTGTGGATGAAATGTAGTTAAGTATGGAGTATGCATATGAAATATATAATTGTTTGATTTTAGGTATATTAAAATGTAGTTTGGTCTTGAAAGTGGTGGTGTCTCTGTGATTGAAGATTGATGGTGAAATATCAGAGTTACTATTTTGTGATGAGTTATGGTATATGTATGCTGTAGTTTTTGTTGGGGTTAGTTGATGTAGTGTGGTGTTGTGAAAAGTGAGGTGGTGGGGAGTAAGTTGATTAAAGAAGGTTAGATATGTTATTAATAGTAGAGTTAGAGTGTGCATGATGTGAGATGTAGGAGGGTATTAGTTGTTTTGGGTGTGGGATGTGTTGAACTCAGGGGGGCTTACAGCCTATGAGGAAGTTGGAAGGAGTGGTCTGTGATGTATAAAGCTAGAGATAGTGGGGGCGGGAGGGAATTGGAGGCAGGGTAGGGTAGGGGGAGCAGAGTGACCAGAGCGAATGGAGTGGGCTTGCCCCTGCAGGGCTGAGAGTAAAAAAACTATCAGTGGAGGACTAAGAAAAGGTATATGGAATCAAGCATTTAACTTTATTGAGTGGGGTTATCAATGATACACTCATGGGGGCGAGTGTGCACTAAACCTAATTAATAGGGTTGGGTAGGTATTTTACTAAGTTTGGAGCAATTATTTAACTGGGATAAATAAGTTACTGTAAAATATTAGTAGGCTGAAATATAGGTAGGTAACACCATGTAGTGGTAACTATGAGGAATTTACTTTAACCAGATATTGACCGGCACTTAGGTTGGGGTCAGTTTTGGGAACCCTAACTGTCATGTATCTATGCACATATATATGTATCTCTCTCTCTCTCTCTCTCTCTCTCTTTATATATATATATATATATATATATATATATATATATATATATAGAGGGTTCCTATCAGCAGACCGAAGACGCATGTTTTCGAATGCGTCTTGGTCGAAATGACAAAACCGAAACTGCAAAATATCGAAGCGGCATGCAAGCAAATTCTTTTCCTGGGAAAGAATTTGCTTGGCCGCTTCGGTACTTTGCCATTTTTGGCACTGTAGTGCGGTCTCTGAGTTGATATATTTAAGTGGGGGGTGGGGGGGCACAGCCCCCCACGTCTGGGGGTGTGGGTGCGAAGCCCCCCACTTAATCTCATGTTTTAATGTGCTTACTTTTTTGTTTTTTGTTGGAACAGCGATTAAAAATCGCTGTTCTGACAGTTCGGTTTTGTAAGCTTTCGCTTACATGGGCTCAATTAATCACCATTCGCTTACCTAAGCATTCAGTGATTTAATATAGACCCTATATACATATATATATATATATATATATATATATATATATATATATATATATATATATATATATATATTATAAAAGTCATTTTGTGCAAGGAGCAACAGACTTTCACTCAACTTGACTTAAGTATATGAGCATGCCCAGTGAGAGTTTTGGCTAGTTATAAACTGACTCCAGCCCACACCTAGCTGTACTCCAATCTGGGATTGTGTGATTAAATAATATGATATCTGTCTGTGTTTCTGCAGTACTGCACTTTATTCACATTGGCTAAGATTTTGTAAAGTTGTCTTATGTAATTAATGTGTGGCAGTGGTTAAAATAATACAGCACAAACAGACTGACAGTCTGTAGAACACAAATTATTGATACCCCACATCCTAAACAAGTGGATACTTCTAGATAAGAAACATGAACGCTATCACACAAGGTGATCGCCTTAGTCCTTTAAGCCTCAGAAGTTGCTTGACAGAGAGGAGGTCATTCATCACACAATCACCTGCATAAATAAGTACACTGGTTAATTTCTCTGTTACCTAAGACATACAATGTATGATTAGTTTCTATAAAACTGTCCTGAGACTGAGTGAAATGCTCATATACCATTCATGAGTTGCTGTTAAAGCAATTGCAAAGGAATACTGCTGCTTAGGGGGTGGGGGAACAGCACCATATGTTCTGCTGGGATACACGACAGTCTGAGTATCATTTAACCCAACTGTTTGACATCTCCCTTCCATGATGCATCAGTAATCTGTTGCAGTAAGACTGCATGAATATTCCATGCATGAGGCCTACTAAATAGGAATGGAAACATGTTAGTGGAATTAGTATCTGTAGTCCCATGTGGATGTCCTTTATATCCAACTAGCCCACTGTAGTCAGTTGCATAATGTACCAGGTCCATACATACACTGATATATCATAATAATCCAGTAGACTACCTTGTAGGTTATGGAGATACCCTGAAAATGCAGCAGTTGACATACCTGTAGCTCAGGGATGACTCTGATCCAAGCAGTAGACAGCTAATATAGCTAATACATGGATAGGTACAGGATGTGTGAGTTGCCTGGCATTAATGTTAATATCTGTATGTGAGTAGGAGTAAGGTGTTAGTCTCTAGGTCCTTAGGTTGCCAGTGAATGTGCCATGCATTGTCTCTTAGCCAAAGCCAGGGCATACTGGGCACTCTTACACCTGCCTACAGGGACATCAGCAGGGGATTCCTCCACTGAGTCCTCCTGTGACTGTGGCTGTGGTGACATGGGCACTGGTGGGGGGCTGTGTATCCCTTCCCTTTGCTGATCCTGCTACAGCTGTTTCCACAGGATCATATTGTGTAGCATAGCACATACTGTGAATATCTGTGCACATGTGGCTGGATTATACTGCAGGGCTCCACCAGATCTATCGAGGCACTGGAACCATGACATCAGAAGCCCAGACACATACTCTATGAAGTTCCTAGTTTGTGCATGTGCCTCATTATGGCATTCTTCCATGGGTGTGTGTGCATTTCTGATGGGTGTCATCATCTACAGTTCCAGGGCATAACCAGCATCCCCCAGTAAATGTCCCTGTGGGATCCCCCCCCCAGCAAACATCTGGTACAGCTGTGATGTGTGCCAGTTATGGGAGTCGTGATAACTGCCAGAGTTGCCAGCACACACATTCAGAATAATCCCCTGAGCATTGCACATGACCTGGCAGTTGATGGAGTGGTACCCCTTGCAGTTAACATAGCCTGTACCCTGCTCACCAGGTGGTGCCTTGATGTGTACATGAGTGCAATCTCTGGTACTCAGTACTTCAGGGTAGTCTGCTACATGGTAAAAGTGTTGCATATTGCTGGCCCTCATCTCAGGGGTAAGGAGAAAAGATATGTGCTCACTGCCATGTGGAAGCATAGCATCGATGAATTGGTGAAGTATCCTGGATGTAGATGCCTGTGACAGCCCCATTATATCCCCGGTTTGTCTTTGTAAAGTACCTGGAGCTAGTATCCTAAGGGCTACACATACCTTTGTCTCCAATGGGATGGGTTCTCCTTTGTTAGCTCTGGCTCTGAGTTGAGGGTGGCAGAGCTCAGTGAGTTCTGTAGTATGACCCTGTCCACCCTGTAGTGCTCTACAATCTCCAGCTCATGTAGCTGCTGGCAGGTTACCCTGTGCCTGAACACTCTTCTCCTTCTTGGCCTAGGCCTATTGTCAGCAGCACCAGCGGCACTGATATCAGCATCTAGCACATACAGATGCAGCAGACCTGCAGCAGCCCCTAACATTATTCCAGTTAAAATTCCCAAGTCTCTATTCCAATGGCCCAGAGTATTGAGGGAAAATCAGAATGTAGGGTGCATGCATATCTTATACAGTTCTGCTTTAAGGTCCACCATGTGGGATTGTCTAATTATGATGTGGTTCACCTGCCCATAACATGATTTACAGGCCCTACTTTAGTGCGCGCCATGCCGCTATGTGCCGCAGTGGCAGCATAGCTTATACAAAAGTCAGAAATATTTATTGAAGACATCTGGTTTTAATTGATTGCTGTCTATGTCATCACTTGAGATGTCACGTGGGGTAATCTGTCTATGTGAACATATTCAGCTATGTGGTGTGCCACACAAACATGGGGAGCTGGGAAGAAAAAAAAATCCTAAAAGTAATAAGACACACACCCACAGTTATCATCCACATCCTCTGGGAGTATCAACATCATGTAGGAGCCTACACAAAGGGAATATGCAGACATGGTTGTTCTTTTTAGCAATTCAGGATATCTACCTCATTTGCATACATATCCATGCTGACAGTCTAGATACTACACGGTTCATAGCCATGAGAGCTTGGTGACCGCACGTATGTACCGCTGTATGGACCCAATGCAAGGTCCTACAGTATATTTGTGAAAAACATATTAGAAATGCATTTTTTTTATTTTTGTTCAACATGTTTGCAAAACTGCAGCACATAGTGCAAACATGCCAACATTATTAAAAAAAAATATTATTTATTTTACATATTCCCTTCCTTTTTCAGACATCCACAATGTACCATTTCAACATATGTGTCTGCAATCTAACATTTTCTGAGGAGTTATGCCCATGTTTGTGGACTTTTACATCCCCTTCTGTCACTGTAGACTCCTATACATGGAAAAATTCCACATACACTATGGACACTGACATGGAGTCTACATGGACGCCTTTCTGCTTGTTGGGTTGCTCTACCTGGATCATTTGCATTAGATTCAACTGCTTATGAGGTCATTTGCATTCCAAGGAACTTTCCCTGTTTGCACTTGCTTGCACACTGCTAAGAAATGCTTTATGAATCTAAAATTGTCTGTGCTCATGTACACATTGCCCTGCGATATGTACACCAAAAAAATCATGTAAACTTTATTAAATTCCCACCAATGTATAATATCTCTTTTTCCCTTTCCTTAGCAAAATAAAAATACCAGCTATGTAAGTTGGTAGTCCCACAAGTGTCCCATTTATTAAATAAACTTTTTTCCTAAATGACATTTGAAGGTTTTCCAAAAGCTAACTGCATCCTTCATTTCTGAAATCACACCTTCCCATTGTCTCTGAACACTTTCTTGTCCACCAATATTAAGGCCTAAAGTTTTTATTTCCAATACAGTAGATTCTATTCCTGGTGTCATAACATATGTCCTAAACTCTTTACATTTTTTCTTATTTATTTGTAATCCTACTTTCCCTAAAGTCCTTTCTATTCCCCAAATAAATATGCTAATAACTATTTATTCTGAAAACCTAGCATCAAACCATCCACGTAAATGAAAAATTATGGAATTTCTACCCTCTTGACAAACTCCCACCCCCCCCCCCTAAAAATTAACATTCATGGGCATCCCTACCTAACTCTTCTCTATATTTTGATGTCAGTACCTTCCCAACCATTTATTAACAATGACACATTTGACCTACTGTTTACTGCATGTATCAATCTCTGCATTTTGATACAAAAGCCATACTGCTGTAATATTCCCATAGCAGTTAGTGCTCTGAACTGTTAAAGCCCTTTGCTATATCATATACAAAATGTACTCCTTCTCTTCTTGCCTGTGTGTCATACAATACATGTTTGATTAACAATGAAAGTTCCTTAAATTGTTTGCCTGGCAAACCATACATTGCATTCATCATGTATCTGCCAATACACCATCACGTTCTAACCAGAATAATCAAGATTTTTTAATCTGTATTACATATAGCAATAAATGTACACTTTTTTATATCCCACTTGCCACCCTTCTTTCATACAAACTTTATAACAGTATGTACTATGTGATCATTATGAACCCCTAAAGTGAACCATTCATTCTTGACATCTAAAATACATTTTTTGTATATCATCCATGGAAATATAACATAGGGAAGCCCATCTTTTCCTGTAGAGCTGTGTTTATCTACCTGTTCTAATACAATTTTGAGCTCATCTAACTCAATATCCTGTCAGTAAATATTTTGAAATCTACATATATATTTTCTAAATGCCAGTATCTTAACTCTTCACTGTCCTTGCATTCATATAATTTCTCCATATATTTTGTTGCAATAGTCATAATATTTTGCTTATTATTTTTCTAGCCCAGTATCATCAAACTACAAATAGCATTTTCATGCTTCACCCACCCACCTAGAAAATATTTTTTCTTCTCTTTTTCCTTTAAAAAAATTTCCATCTCTATACAGTAACATCTCAACTCTTTGTTTATTTTTCATAAATTTCTCTTTCCTTAGACAGTCTCAACTGCCATGTTTTTACTAAATTTTCATATTTCTGAAGTAATGCTACTGTAAACAATACTTCTCCATAAGATATTTTCCTTTTCATATAATATATACTCATTTTCATATTTGTCTTTAAATCATATCCACCAATCAGTAAGGGACACATGAAAATATTTCATGGATAAGTGGTATCCAATAATGTTTTCACACTGCTCTATGAAGTTTCTTCCTTCACCCAATTAGCTGTTTTTTTTTTTAAGCCTTTTCTTACTACAAGATGCCCCTCTTCATCAGGGTCTATATTATTTGAATGAAAGTTGAAAATATCGATCGCTGTAAACAGTGAAAATGCTGGACATCGATGTGTGTTTTGTGAGATCACGGTACAGTGAAGATCAGGAAATTTGCCCTTTTCTCACTGTAGTGTGATCTCAGAGTTGTTATATATAATTAGTGGGGGTGTTGGGGGCGCAGCTCCCCGCAATACATGATTCGATGTCCGGCATTTTCATTGTTTATAGCGATCGATATTTTGAACTTTTGTTCAAATAATATAGACCCCTTCATCACCAAGGCCTTCTTTAGCTATGTTAGAAACCTAGGAGGAAACTCCCAGATATGCTCAGAATTAGTTCAAAATGATGTGAAAATTACTGAACCTACACACATTGCTAACATACTGGCTGACAGGTTCAGTGCAAACTTCTCCCCCCCCTCCCCCCGAAAAGGAGAGATATCTATTCCAGAGGATTGTAGCCCCCCAAACATCTCCAACGCCCAGGTGAGAACTGCCCTCACTAAGGCAAAAAACACAGCATCCATGGGACCGGATGGTGTCCCCGGCTGTGTGCTTCATGAACTCAACGAGGAATTAAACCCACAGTTAGGACAGCTGTTTAATCTTAGCCTCACCTCAGGATACGTACCCAAGGAGTGGCGCACGGCGACTGTGGTCCCACTTCATAAGGGCGGTGCCTCCACAGACCCTGGAAATTACCGCCCCATTAGCTTGACAAGCCTTATCTGCAAAGCCATGGAGAGGATCATAATGGAACTCATAAATAAAGACATAGGAACTTGCAGACTTTGGATCCAACCCAGTTTGGCTTTGTCAAAGGCAGATCCTGCCTCTTAAACTTGGTTGACTTTTTCAAGACAGTCACCAAGGCCATTGATGAGGGAAAGGCAGTCCATACAGCCTACCTCGACCTGGCAAAGGCCTTCGACACAATACCCCACTCAGGTATCATCGAAAAACTCATCAGCTTGAATGTAAACCCATACATCACAAGATGGGTTGCAAACTGGCTAGCGACAGAACCCACAGGGTCAGAGTTGCTGGAGCCATGTCAGACTCAAAGCCTGTCACAAGTGGTGTCCCACAGGGCTCAGTCCTGGGTCCACTCTTGTTCGGCATCTACTTTTCTGAAGTACAAGCAAACACAGGAGGGTTATGGCTGACAAAGTTTGCAGATGACTGCAAACTGGGCCATAGTCGAAAACACATCTGACACAGATATCCTCCAGAAGGGCCTCACAGAAACGGATAACTGGTGCCAGAGCCATGGCCTGAAGTTAAACGCCAAAAAATGCATAGTCATACCCTTCGGGAAAAACAAGGTTACCCCTAGCTACCATATAGGTGACAATCCACTGAGCACAGAAAAAGTCATCAGGGATCTGGGGACCCAAGTTGACAGTAGTCTTCGTTTGACACTCATGTTGCTAAAGTAGTTAGGAAAACCTTCTATATCGCCCACCTGATCATGAAGGGATTCACATCTAGATCAAGGGAGGTCATCGTCCCCCTGTACTCATCACTCATTAGACCTATGATTGAGTACAATGCCCGTTCGAATGTATCTGACCAGACACCTGATGCAGCTTGAAAGGCCCCAAAAGTTCCTCACCAAAAGGATAAAGGGTCTCAAAAATATGTCTTATGCTGCCCGACTGAAAGAACTCCAGCTTTATTCAGTCTCATACCGCTTGCTCAGAGGTGACCTGTGCCTGACATATAAGGCCATGTCAAACCCAGATTTGATGAATATGCTTCACCTCAAAAAATCTAGATCCCTCAGAACCACAAGGGCGGGAGACTTAAACCTTGACACGGTTATAAATAGAAAGTGCTGGAGGGACAGATTCATCACCCAGAGACTCCCTATGCTGTGGAACAAAATCCCAGTACATGTGAGGCAGAGCACCTCGCTGGCCTTGTTCAAGAGGAATCTTGACCAATGGATGGGAGATCGCAGATATACCCCAGGGATTACTTCAGTGTCACTGCTTGACAGAGGCACAGAAAAATGATAGGCATAGTTTTTATTCAAACTAAAGGGGTGGCGAAAGCCACATAACTATGGGCTAGGCTTATAAATGCCCTTGGGCAGATAGCCTAGTATGAACCTATGAACCTATGAACCTATGAACCAAGCTCCCCTAATAGAGCACAAAGATCAGAAAAGCCAGTCAGTTTTTTGCCTCCTGATATTTTTGTAACCTCCCAGAAAATAAGAAAAAGTCTATCTTTGTTCAGCATTCCTCTCTATAATATGTATCTCCTTCATTCTGATCTAATTGTAAGCAACCTATCATTAAAAGTGCTTTACCAATCCTGACATCTTTTGTTAGCTTCCCTTTTGTACATATTATATTACAATCAGTTAAGATTCGGTAAAAGCAAATGCAAAGTACTTTACTTTCATCACAACGACCAAGATGTAAAGAATCAGCTGGAAAATAGATATGATGTTAGCTAAGCAAGAAAGGGGTTTGGCGGTATTGATCTCATCTGAATTGGACCACTGGGATCAGAGTGAGATAGCTGTAATAGGAGTAACAGAATACTGGGTTGTATCCTCATGGGGATATATTCTAGAAATAAAGAGGTAATGACTCTACTCTAGAAGAGCCTGATCAGACCAAACTTGAGTAATGCATGCCATTCTGGAGGCAATTTTGAAAATGATATCAAGCTGCTGGAAGGAACCCAGAGGAAAGGTACCAGAGGGCTGTGGGATGGAGGGAAAGGAATATGACTAGAGGCTACGTAAGCAGAGCTCTTCTCACCTAAGAACAGTAGAGACCTGAGGGACATGATACTGGGGCATAAGATCATGTCAGGGAGAAAAGGTCATTTTGAGCAAAGAACAATATGTTGGGGGTGTACAGTAATTAGATCATAGAGTCTAACTTCTCCATGGATCTCTGAACGTACTATTTCACAAAGAAAGTTGCAAACTGATAGAATGAGCTGTTTGGATGGGCAGTGGAAAGGAATTCCACAGACATACTGAACAGATAGAACAAAGGTAAAGTTGAATGTAAGGAAAAATATTAAGGCACTTAGAATAGCCGATTAGATTGGTTTATTGTCTCCTTCTGCTAAGAAAATGTAATTTATAAGGCACTTAGAATAGCAGATTAGATTAGTTTATTGTCTCCTTCTACTGTTAAGAAAATGTAATTTAATGTAACATAATGTAAGATAATAATGACTAGAGCTGATAGTGTGTGTATGAGAGGCAATAGCACAGCTAGGACAGGGTAAGAGTGACAACTGCCCCGGCAAAAAGTGTTGGGGGAGCAATCACCTGATCCTGATCTCTCATTAATTCAATACCAGATTTTAAAAGCTGGCGTTGCCTTTGCAGTCAAACCTCAGCACTGTAGCTCTTTGTGTGCGGTCTCTTAACTGTAGCAACTGCTTTGCTACCACATTGTAGCAAGTAGTTTGCTACAGTTTTTTTTTTTTGTAACATTGTAACTAAAATATGAGGGCTGCAGTGTGCAGGCAGGGTATAAACTTTGGTAATTATTTGCTACATTTGTAGCAAGTAGTTTGCTACAGGTGAAAAAGAAGATTTTTTTTTTAAAACAAAAACAAGAGCTCCATAGTGCTCTCTGCAAGCAGGGTGTACACTGTAGCAACTGTTTGCTACCAGTTAAAAGAAGACTTTTTTAATGTAATACATTGAAGTATGATTGGGATAGAGTACAGAAGTGGGACCTGAATGGATGCGACAGGAGTGAGGGAGGGGCATGTCATGCATCTGGCCATCTGGTTGGTGTTCCGGTAATAGGAGCATCTGTTCTTTTTTTTTCTTTCCCTTTAATGGAAGAGCTTGGGGAGGTGGGCTGGTTTATAGTACCAGCCCAGGGTGCTAGTTGAACCAGTAATGCTTCTGATGATAGGAAAGCAGAAGTCTGAGCTGAGTCATTTATATAAAGTAAAAGCGAGTAGGAACAAGGCAAATTCAGTTATCAGGTGAGTATTCATACAGGAAAGTAGAGTCCGAATGGAGAGATGAAAAGTCAGCAAGCAAAGGAGAGTAGCAGTGCTGAAACTGAATTCATCCTCAAGTCTTGGTGAGTACCTTCACGAGATGGATCCCGTTTTTCAGAAAATCTCACCAAGGCGACACTGATATATAGACTATTTATATAGCATATACCATGGACAGAAGTAAGTCAAAAACTAAAAAAGATAGTTGGGTGCACATGACCCAGGATAAAAAAGTGGCCAATTATGGTAGGGGCACTGGTGCTAGCACTGGAAAATGTGACAGTGTAGAATCCTCAAAATGCGGAAACATTCCTACAATGGGGCCAGGCCAGACTCAGGGGGATGATGGCCCCCTGTTGTAGAAGGAAGTAGTAGTCCCCAAAAATCACAAAAACTGATAGGCCAAAGAAGAGCCATAAAAACAATAGAGTGGACTATTGAGGATAAGAAAGAAATTATGCATTGTTACTATTATGCAAAAAGCCCAGAATTTCCATACACAAGATCTACAAAAAGATTAAAAGATAAGTTAGAGGAAAGAAAAATACTTCCACAAGAAAAACTGTCAGAAGCTTCAAATAAAAATTTGTGGTCATTAATACAACAGATTTCTGAAAAACAGTATATAGATCAAGAAGCTTTGATCTGTTTGGAAAATGAAGCATCTGAAGAAGTACGAAAATGTAAACAACAAAATCTAGATATTTTGTGAAAAGTAAATATGGGAGCGGCCACGGTGGTGCAGCGGTTAGCGTTGTCGCCTCACAGCAAGAGGTTCACCGGTTCGATCCTCAGCTGGGGTGCCTTCTGTGCGGAGTCTGGATGTCCTCCCTGTGGTTGCGTGGGTTTCCTCTGGGTGCTTTGGTTTCCTCCCACATCCCAAAGACATGCTGTAGGTGGATTGGACACTCTAAATTGGCTCTAGGTGTGAGTGTGTGCATGTGTGTGCCTTCTGTGGAAGGTTGGGCATCGGGCTGGCAACTCGACACTGTAAAAACTCCACTGCCAATCATAAGCAGACAGATGATCCGCTGTGGTGACCCCTAACTGGGAAAAGCTGAAAGACGAAGAAGTTAAACAAGAAATATGGATATGGGAAAGAAAGAGAGATTTGATATGGTGCAATATTTATGCAAAGGCGAAAGCCAAATTGATCAACATAAAGAAGGCAGCCCCAAAGATATTTGAGGAGAAATACAGGGAAAGACATCCAGATATGGAAAATTTCACAATAAATAAAATAATATCACAAAGAGGGAACGTACAAAAAAAGATTCATAAAGTAGAAGTTAAAAAAAATACAAATTGAACTTATGGAATGCTTGCAAAGTGAAGGGTTTGATGTATGGCTAGGCTTGTATAGGCCATAGGGCTGATAGCCTAGTACCAACCTATGAATCTATGAACCTAGAAGGTCTAACACAGGTTACATCACAGCATGATGGAACGAGTTCCCAGATTAAGGAGAAACAGGAAGATCAGGAGACATCTGTAGAAAAGGAGATCAGTAATAGAGAAGTGAAGGAAATAGAAACTGAGGTCATGAAGTACCTCCAAAGTGAAGGATTCAGTGTACAAAATCTAATTCAGAAAGCACCACAGCAGAACAGAGCAGTGGAACTCCAAATTAAGGGGAAAGCAGTGGAATAGGAAACACTTGGTCAGGTGCCATATGAAGATATTTTGGAGCCTTCCACAGAAAACCAGTATAACCATTCACTTGAAGCTGGACAGTAAGGGAAGGAACAGGAAACTGTGGAAAATCTGATGCAGTTAATGTTGAGGAGTGATAGGCCAGTGAGTTCTCGTATGACAGAGCAGTGGATGGCACAGGGTGAAATTGAAGAGAATGTGCCAGAGGAAGATGCAATAGAACTTTCTACAGAATGTCCTCAGGAAATGGAAAACAAAAAATGCATCCTCAGTTTAGAAGAAACCAAGTTAAGAGAAGAGTTGCTTGACTTAATAGAGATAGATAGGCATATTAAGATCAATGAAAGAAATAGACTGCAGAAGGTCAGAAAAACCCAAAAAGTCAGACGTTTGGTAAAAAAATTAATACAGTAATTAGGAATGTCCATAGAGGTTCATGCGCTATAACAAAAGTAAACAGGATATATTGCTGTGCAGCTAAATTAATAACTAGTAAATTTCTACCACAAGAACACAGGGTAGTGAGGGAGAGAAAGGGGAGAAATTGAATACCATCATGGAAGTATCGACTAGAGAAAACCATAACACAACTAAGACAAGAAGTGTCGCTATTAGAAGAGTAAAGAAGAGGGAACAGATCAACAAAAATACTCAGAAAGATAGACATGATAAAAGGAATGCACAATATCAGAACAAATCGGGATCTATCATGCACTACCACAAATAATAAACTAAAAATCTCAGCACAGGTGGAAAAACTTAAAAGATATGTAAACAAATATAAAGGAAAAGTAAAAAATAAGCAATTCATTGATGACCCAAAATGTTTTATAGAAAACTGGGAAATAAGGTGAAAGGAATTGAAAGACCACCAAAAAAATAATAAATAGATACATTTTGGAGAGCTATCTATGAAGATCCTATAGAACATAACAACGATACTAAATGGACAGAAGAAGTAAAAGAAAGAATAAGAAGTCTAACGGTACAGGATATGAAATGGGATGAAGTAACAACCAGAGAGATTTAAACAAAGTTAATAAAAGCCTCTAATTGGAAAACCCCAGGCCCAGATACAGTACCTAACTTCTGGTTAAAAGTATTAACATCTTTGCACAAAGATTTAGCCATGAGTAAGAATTATTTATATGCGCACCCTGACCAGACATCAACCTGGCTAACAACAGGAAAAGCAATACTCCTACTTAAGAGTGAACCTGCAAGCTACCCTAAAAATTATAGACAAATAACTTGCCTTCTGATGATGCATAAACTACACACTGGAATTGATGCTGACAGAGTTTATAGTCATTTAGAAGAAAACACAATTATGGCAACAGAAAAAAAGGGCAATAAAAGTAAGTCATATGGAAGAAAGGATTATTGTTTGTTAAATAAATTCATATTGGAGAACTGTAAAAGGGGAAGAATTTAAGTATAGCCTGGATTGACTACAAAAAAGCATCCGATAGTATCTCACATTCATAGATAAAAGAGTGCTTAAAAATGTATAAGATATATCCTACATTGATCGATTACATTACAGTGACCATGAAACAGTGGCACACCACTTTGCAATTAAGCCATGATAAAGTGCAACTTATTATTTCAGGGATAAAAATCCAAAGAGGAATATTCCAGGGTGACTCTATGTCACCGCAGCTATTCTGCCTTGTCCTTAATCCATTAATCTGTCTACTTAACAGTTTAGGTCATGGATATAATTTGGCTCCTAGAAAACAACAAAGTGCAAGGAGCATCTCATCTTCTCTTTGTTGCGATTTGAAACTGTATAGTTCATCAGATGAGGAAGTGAAAGCACAACTGCAAGTTGTCAAAACTTTTTCAGATGATATAAGAATGTCATTTGGTCTTGATAAATGTGCAAAAGCAACCTTTAAATCAGGAAAACTGCAGCACCAAGAAAACATCAGTTTGGGACAAGAATGTGATATAAAAGAACTTGAGCAAGAGGGAGTGTATAAGTATTTGGGAAATGATGAAGGATCAACAATAAAACGTGAACAAATGCAAATAAAACTTAGTAAGGGGTACTTCAGAATACTTAAATTAATCCTGAAAACAGCTTTGACATCTAGGAACAAAATCCAAGCTACAAACCAATTTACTATTCCTGTCCTAACTTACAGTTTTGGAGTGACTGACTGGCCCCAAACGTGCTAGATAGATTAGATAGGAAAACAAAAAGGATGCTTCATGCTCACCAAATGATTTATAAAAATCAGTGCATACCAAGATTATATATTCCCCATTCTAAAGAAGGGATGGGCCTCCTTGAAATTGATTACATGTATAGATCTGCAAATATGGGACTCTACACATATCTGCTGACCTCACAAGACCTAAATGTAGTGACAGTTTTGAAACATGAGGAGAATAAATCTAAGATGACTGCTCTGCTTAGGCTAGCAGAAATGGATTTTTATCACTTCACTGAAAGACCATTTCACTGACACCCATTTTACTGAGACCAAATCACGTAAAGTTCATTTCACTGAAAGTTCATTTCACCTAAAACTCATTTCACTGACAAGTAGTACTCTAAGGCAAGTCAAAGGTATAGGTCCTTTTCCCCAGTGTAGTGCGATCCTGGTGTTAGTATATATAGTTAGGGGGGTGTGGGGGCCACAGCCCCCTACATTGGGGGTGGTGGGAGTGTATAGCCCCCCTCACTTAATTTGGTTTTCTGTTGTCTGGTTTTGTTTTACATTATTTGGTAAAACCCAACTAGGTGGGGGGCTACACAACCCACACCCCCCAGTGTGGGAGGCTGTGCCCCCCACACATCCCCTAACTATATATACTAACACCAGGATCGCACTACAGTGGGGTAAAGGACATATACCTTTGACTTGCCTTAGAGTACTACTTGTCAGTAAAATGAGTTTTAGGTGATTTGGTCTCAGTGAAATGGGTGTCAGTGAAATGGTCTTTCAGTGAAGTGATACAAATCCGCAGAAACATATCAGTGTCAAGCAGGAATGGAAATCAAACCACAAGTATATAAAAATCAGGCAGCAATTGAATGTGCCAAAAAGCAAAAGAAAGAATATAAGGTGAAGGAGCAGACGAGAAGGCAAGAAATGTGGAAAAAGCATACATAAAGTTGCAAGTATAGAAAACTTCTGGAAGAACCTCATGTTGATCAGGAACAAACACGGGAATGGCTAAGGAGAGGTGAATTTAAACCAAGAGATGAAAGGTTAATATTGGCGGCCCAAGATAGAGGGGTATGTACAAGTTGGTTTACAAAGTTCATTGGACATGTTGGAGAAACAGATAAATGTAGACTTTGTAAAACAGAATTGGAAACAGTTGACTCCTCGCTGCTGGTTGTGACATATTAATGGCAGAAGGACTGTATACTGAAATACATAATAATGTGGCTAGACTGTTGCACTGGGGATTGTTGAAACATTATGGTATTGAAGTGGCTGAAAAACACTGGAAACATGAGCCACAAAGCATCATAGAAAATGATGAAGTCTACATCACATGGGATTATTCATTACCAACAGTTCAAAAGACAGATACTAAAAAAACAGATATAGTGGTCCAGGAAAAGAAGACAAAAGTAGCACAGATAATTGAAATCACCACACCCAGTGACTACAGTGTTCTGCATATACAAATACACAAAGTCATAAAATATCATTGCAAGCAAAAACGAGAGCAATGTGGAAGAAAAATACCCAGATAGTTCTAATAGTTGTAGGAGCAATGGGTCTTACAAAAAAGAGTCTATGATCCTATTTAAATACTCTACCAATACATGTAATTCTGTACGAATTGCAGAAGGAGTCATTACTGGGCACATTGCAGGTGCTGCAAAGAGCAGTTTTGGCTGACATCAAAGAGTGAAACAATACTAATTTCATGAAGTTTAATCATACTTTGACTTAGGAATGGGATCCATTCCCATCATGGTATTAGAAACCCAAAAGATTTGAAGAAATTAAAAAAAGAAAGTAGTATACAGTAGTGTTTATTTTTCAAAGATTCAAAGAAACTTTATTGTCATTTAGAACCACACAAGTGCAGCCTAAACGAAATTACAAATCTCAGCTCATGAGTGAAATGAGAGAAATGCAGCGCAAATAACGTAGATATAGCGGTATCAAAGAATAACTTAAGAGAGAAAATAACACATATAACATGCAACCTATGAACCTATGAACACATATGACATGCAAGAGGTAGTTCACATTACATAAACACATTCAATACCCATTATCCAGTGATAAATAATAAATAAATACCCATTACCAAAATCTATACTGTTAAGATAATTTTTAAAAGAGTATTTTTTTTTAAGAAATGGCTGTTTCTCTTACATGATTTCTTAATATGATCAGTGATATCTTCTTAATTTATCCAGGTTACACCATGGTTAACCGAATCTATAAACAAACATGAAAGTACATCATCCTACATAGTTAAATGGCTGTGCATTTAAGTGACATGTCTTCTTCCATTCTTGAATCACTGATTTATCCTCAAGTGGAATAATCTTGCAAAAAGTGATTAGCAATAGCAAGCCCATAGCATTATTAAATGTTGTTTTTCTGCTCTGTAATTCATCAAACCACTTTTTACTTTGACAGTCTCCATCACACATGCATTAGCTTGCATGTGCCCACACATGCACACTCACACACACAAACACAAATAGACACACACACACACACACACACACACACACACACACACACACACACACACACACACACACACACACACGCATTATGATTACTTCCATTGGAGTGAACAGCTGACCACTATCTTTTGACAGCATTCACTTTTTCCTACAACAGTGATATTTTATGCTTCATCTCTCAGCAGTGTAAAAATCAGCAGCTGCTGGCATTTCTAGGGGAGAGCAGATAGCTAATTAGCATTATCCACTCCCTTAAACTGTAGTGCAATCCTGGAGTTAGTATATATAACTGGGGGGGCATAGCTCCCCACCTTGTTTGTTTTATATTGTATTTTACCAAAAACTTCAAAACAATACATTTTAAACAATAAACATGTATACTTGCAACACCAATGACTAACTCCAGAAGACAATATTTACTCAAACTAAGTGGGGAGCTATGCACCCCCCTGCCCCCAAAGTGGGGGGATGTGCCCCACACCCCCCAACTATATATACTTATTCCAGGATCGCACTACAGTGGGAAAAAGGGCATATACCTTTTACTTGCCTTACGGTACTCTACACAGTGCCATATATACTAACTGCAGTTCAGTGCAATGAGATTCAGTGAAATGAGTTTTCAGTAATTTGAGTTTTCAGCAAAGTGGTCGGAGTGAAATGAAATTCAGTGAAATGAGATTTAACGAAACAAAGTAGACCCATATACATGTATGTGTGTATATATATATATATATATATATATATATATATATATACACACACAATATACACAGACACACACACACATAGATAAGATATAGATCTATATCTATGACTATATATATATATATTTCTCTCTGTCTATATATATATATATATATATATATATATATATATATATATAGAGAGAGAGAGAGAGAGCTATATCTATATCTATATCTATATCAGTATCTACATCTATGGGCCCCTATCATAACACTGAAAATTCATTTCATTGAAAAGTGTACAGAACTGTGTACAAAGTGTGCAACAATGTCATTTCTTACCATAGGAGATATTAGGGAAGTGAGTCTAACAGAGTATGTTGGAATTTCAATGGTCAGTGGCATCATGTTGTAACTGGAGATATAGGTTCATAGGTTCATAGGTTCATACTAGGCTATCTGCCTAGGGCATTTATAAGCCTAGCTAGAGTGCGTTTGGCTTTCGCCACTCATTTTAAATGAATTTTGCTAAGCCCTTTTTCAAGGTTAGTATACTGTGCCTCTGTCTAACAGTGACACAGAAGTGATACCCGGGGTAAACCTACTATCTCCCATCCACTCATCAAAATTCCTCTTGAAGAGAGTTAATGAGGGACTCTGCCTAACCTGGACTGGGATTTTATTCCAGAGTGAAGGGAGCCTCTGGGTTATGAATCTGTCCCTCCAGCATGTCCTATTTATTTCAGTGCTGAGGTTCAAGCCTCTCGAGCGCGTAGCTCGATGGGATTTGGATTTTCTGAGGTGCAGCATGTCCATTAATTCTGGGTTGGACATGGCTTTATACGTCAGGCACAGATCGCCTCTGAACAGGCGGTATGTCACTGAGTAGAGCTGGAGTTTCTTTAACCGGGCAGCATATGGAATCTGTTTGAGCCCTTTGATCCTCTTGGTGAGGTACTTTTGGGTTCTTTCCAGTTGCCTAAGGTGTCTGGTAAGGTACATCCCAAAAGGGGCATTGTACTCAATTATGGGCCTGATGAGGGATGAGTAAGGAGGCACGATGACCTCCCCTGATCTAGATGTGAATCCCTTCATAATTAGGTGGGCTATATAAAATGTTTTTCTAACCACTTTGGCCACGTGGTTGTCAAATGAGAGATTGCTATCAACTTGGGTCCACAGGTCCCTAATTACTTCTTTCGTACTTAATGGATTACCACCTATGTGGTAATTTGTGGGCACTTTGTTTTCACCAAAGGGGATGACTATACACTTTTTGGCGTTTAGCTTGAGGTCATGGCTCTTGCACCAGTTGTCTGTTTCTATGAGGCCCTTTTGTAGGATGCTTGTGTCGGCTGGAGAGTCAATTATGGCGCCCAGTTTGCAGTCATCTGTGAACTTGGTCAGCCACAGTCCTTCCATGTTAGCCTGTACCTCCGAGAAATATATACCGAACAAGAGAGGTCCCAGGACTGAGCCTTGTGGGACGCCACTTGTAACTGGTTTGGAGTCTGACATGACTCCGGCAATTCTAACCATGTGGGTTCTGTCCTGGGCCAGTTTGCAACCCATCTAGTGACATAGGGGTTTATATTTAAGCTGGTGAGCTTATCTATAATGCCTGAGTGGGGTATTGTATCGAAGGCTTTTGCAAGGTCCAGGTAGGCTGTGTGGACCACCTTCCCCTCGTCAATGGCCTTGGTGACTGTTTCAAAGAAATCAACCAGGTTTAAGAGGCAGGATCTGCCCTTAACAAAGCCAAACTGGGTAGGATCCAGTGACTGTAGGTCCCCAATATCTTTATTTATGAGGTCCATGATGATCCTTTCCATAGCTTTGCAGACCAAGCTAGTCAGGCTTATGGGGAAATAGTTTCCAGGATCCGTTGAGGCACCACCTTTGTGGAGAGGGACCACTGTTGCTGTACGCCACTCTTTGGGTACATATCCTGTAGTAAGGCTGAGATTGAACAGCAGTTTTATGTTTGGGTTTAGTTCTTCTTGGAGTTCAGGTAGGATGCAGCCCGGGACACCGTCTGGTTCACATTACATAAACACATTCAATACCCATTATCCAGTGATAAATAATAAATAAATACCCATTACCAAAATCTACACTGTTAAGATAATTTTTAAAAGAGTATTTTTTTTTAAGAAATGGCTGTTTCTCTTACATGATTTCTTAATATGATCAGTGATATCTTCTTAATTTATCCAGGTTGCACCATGGTTAACCGAATCTATAAACAAACATGAAAGTACATCATCCTACATAGTTAGATGGCTGTGCACTTAAGTGACATGTCTTCTTCCATTCTTGAATCACTGATTTATCCTCAAGTGGAATAATCTTGCAAAAAGTGATTAGCAATAGCAAGCCCATAGCATTATTAAATGTTGTTTTTCTGCTCTGTAATTCATCAAACCACAGTCTCCATCACACATGCATTAGCTTGCATGTGCCCACACATGCACACTCACACACACAAACACAAATAGACACACACACACACACACACACACACACACACACACACACACACACACACACACACACACACACACACACACTATGGAAAAACACACACATGCATCAACAAATTTGTGTGTGTGTGTGTGTGTGTGTGTGTGTGTGTGTGTGTGTGTGGTCAGAAAGTCACAAAGCTCAAGATATTTTCATGCACAACACCCCAATTCCCTATCAGTCTTTCTGAAGATTACTTTATGAAAATAGAAGTAATACGTTAATCAGAAAATGCATCTTCAATTCTGGTCAAAGCAATCACTTTTGTCTGAATGTATATTTTATCTGAAAAAATAGTACTCTGTGATAATAAAAACATGCAAATAATGTTTTATTTTTCCATTTATACTATTTTTCAGTAATTGTGCTTGTCTGTTTTTGTTTACTTGCTCATTAACCCTGGTAAACAAATTGATCCTGAGACCCTTTGCCATGAAACCCTGGGGAAAACACATATAGAAATGAGACACAATGATGGAAAGACTGTGCAATTATATAACTAAGCAAAATGTATTTCAGTAAAAAACAAAGATATCAGAAGTTTGCAGCTAAGACGTAATGCTCCATTTGTGGCATTATATGCATTTAAAGCAACTGTAGCCACTGAAATTGCTGTTGACTGACACGTATTCAAAAATAAGAATGATGGTCCTTGGCTTTTCAAATCATTGAGCTTTAAGAATTTTCTACCATAGCCATCCTTTTCTAAGCTAAGGATTTCCTTCACCTCTGTTTACTACTTGACCTCAAACATAATTAAAATGAGCACTGAATGGGTGCTTATACTATATCCCATGGGGAACTCCTCCCCTTTGCACACTTACAAAAACTAGAAACTTTTCTTGCAGTACAACTTTGTTGAACTGTACAGAGATGTTTCATAAGATTCAGAACCTTCCTTTATAATTATTGTAATAGCTTTATTATGTCAGGAAGAAAAAAGGACATACATTTATAAAGTCCATTTAAATGTCTCCACTAAAAGGATATGCAGAGTACTAAATTTGTTACATAACTTCAAACAAAACCATGCATACCATGGCAATTATAAGCCTTGCCTCTTAATCACAATCAATAGATTTTCAGCTCTTATTTGTACAACTCAAGCAGCTTAATGTTTCCACAATATGAAAGGCTTGGCCTCTGGGGTCCTGTTATTCATTAAATATTTTTTATATATTTACTACAGTTCTGGGTAATTCAGCATTTCCCAACAAGGAACTGTTAAAATGCCTTCTAGTAAATCCCAGTGGAGATATCAAATGCACTTCAAGATACCGTATATGGGAACAGCGTACTCTGGTAAATCAATGCTCCCTCTAGAGCCAATGCACTTTTTCAGTGCACTGGAAGTCTCCATCAAATATAAAACAATAGTCCGGCAAGATGGTTTAGTACATTAGCACATACAAAGGGAATGCTTGTGTCATTAAAGATGGAATAATATGATGGCATTCATTTTCTTATCAGTTTAATGTAACTTATAAAGTATGAAGTGTTTGCAAATTTCAGCATAAAACTATAGAAAATGACATGTTATAGTCAGTTTTACTCATGTAGTCTCACTTCCCATTATGGGCTAAGGTCATGGGTGGCCAGGTTAGTATATTTTTTCATCTTTAATCTGCTATTAACATTCTTCATCACATTCCCTCCTCTGAAAAGTAAGTGCAGCATGCTGGCTGCCTCTTTTCTAATTGTTGCAACAACTATTACTGTTAGTTCTCCTATTACGTCTACTTCTCCTACTACTAATATTGCTGTTACTTCAGCTCCTCCTACTAATACTGCTATTATCACTGTTACTTCTACCCCACCTATTACTACTGCTACTCTTACCATTACTTCTTCTTCTACTCCTTCTACTATTACTGCTACTTTTACTCCTCCTCCTCCTACTATTATTGTTACGTCTACTCCTCCTAGTACTACTATTACTGTTACTTCTACTACTACTATTCCTGTTACTTCTTCTACTACTACTGCTATCATTACTGTTACTTTTACTTCTACTCCTGCCATTACTACTGCCATCATTACTATTACTTCTTCTCCTCTTATTATCAGTGCTACTATTACTCTTACTTCTCCTCCTTCTACTACTGCTACTATTGCTGTTACTTTTACTCCACCTATTACTACTGGTACTATTACTGTTACTTCTTCTCCTACTACTACTACTACTGCCACTATTACTATTATATCTATTTCTACTACTACTGCTGCAATTATTCCTATTACTTTTACTCTTCCTCCTCCTACTACTACTACTATTGCAACTATTACTATTACTTCTACTCCAACTCCTCCTGCTACTGCTACTGTGACTTTGACAACTAGCAATGTGATAAAACTAAAATAAGTTAATATTTTTTCATTATAAGCAGCATTATGACATAGTGGGTAGCTTCATAAGAATTGCATTACATTGTGGCATTAGTGGTACAATCCAGATTTAAAGAATATCCAAGTCTATGTACTTGCACAAATTAGCAGAGATACATCTCTTTCATATACTTGTTATCTGCTAGTCATTTGTGGATTAAGGCTATGATTACTTGTAGTGCAGAGCTTGATTTGCTCAGTGTCCATATGCCTACCATGTAGCTCTGGGCAAGACACTTAAACACAAAAGTGTTCCAGGGCAACTGAAAAATTGAGATAGACTTCTTAATGGTCTCCTGGTCTGCACACCTAGTAACAACCTATAGATCCACAAAGCTATAAACAAAAGCAATGTCAATATGTTGTTACTTCAGCTCCTCCTACTAATACTGCTATTATCACTGTTACTTCTACCCCACCTATTACTACTGCTACTCTTACCATTACTTCTTCTTCTACTCCTTCTACTATTACTGCTACTTTTTTCCTAAAAGAGAAATTCCTTATATATTATTCAGTTTAAATGTTTTTAAAAAACTTAAAAAAATCTGATTGCATCTTTCTTTACCTCAGATCATATGGGCAATGCATGCTATCCCCATCTCCCATCATCTGGTTCCACATTGCTCCAGTGTAATTATTCAGATGAAGCATTTTCTGGTTCCCGGGCGGTCCAAGCATAATGGTCAGTATCTCTGGACTAGGATGCTATGGATCACCATCCACTGCCAGCAATAAATTAAAGTCATCTGTCTGCAATTCACCATAAGCTATATAATGTGTGTGTGTATATATATTGTGCTTATGCATACTCAGAAACCTAGATAACAGTTTACGCGAATGTTATTAACTATATTATAAAGTGTTTCTAAAATCAGTCCGGTACTTGCAAGTGCTGACCGTGATGGTAACTGAACTGAAAAGCGGTCCTAAATCACTTTAGTACAGTTGCTCCTCTAAGGCTATGGTTTGTTGCTAATAGTCACTAAATAAAATGTTGCTTTGAAGGGAATCTAAAATAACTATGATCTTGTTTTAACTCATCTGTCTCTCTCTGTTTAGTCCTGACTAAGTTGGAAAGCATAAAGCTTTGGCCACTGATACCACACATCAACAGCTCTGTACCTGAAAAAGATGACTCCTGCATCATCTGCTGTTCTCCTTCAGTTCACCTGGCTCATATTTGACTTCACCCTGCTGCTCATACTTCAGCATCTCTCTTCTTCCCAAGTTGTCGTTGCACCTGTCTCCTTTTTTTGTTGTTGCAGCTGTTTAATGTTACAAAACCTCTTCTCTTGTACAGATGCATGTTGCATTGCTAACTGGAATATTCATTCTCTTGTTTTTTGATATTAACTAGACTTGTTGCTTAGGTTTTAGGTTTCCCTCTTCTTGCCCTATTTTTTATTAATATCTTTGCTGCATAAACAAACAGCCTTAAAAGGGGCCTAGCAGTAATAGACCTGTGTTCGTAAAACTACCCAGAGTTCTGTGGCTATGCACTTCATGATGATAATTGTCTATGTTACCTTTCTACAAAGGTCTAAGCAGGGGACAATACTTTAACATCCACTCCAACCTCCCATACAGTCATCCACTTTGTTTTATTCTGTCTACTGAGCTTTTACTGGCCTTCTTCTATACTCTCACAGTGGTGTCTTCCAGTTCTGCAAATTATTTACCCTCTCACTCCCTCTACATTCTCTCTATATCATCTCTGCACACAGCCAGTCCCTATATTTGAATAAAGTTCATTTCCATTCAAACCAAACCAACAAGAATTCTCTAATGCCTATCACATAGTCTTTCAATAATAAACATACATGCATGCACACGTGCATGTACACACACACACACACACACACACACACACACACACACACACACACACGCACACGCACACACGCACGCACACACACACACATGCACATGCACACTCATAAACATTACTGCTACATCAGACTTTGCTCTTTCCATCTATCTACTATCTAAAGACAAAATAAAGGCCCTTACTAGAGTGTTATATACACATATATACTAAGCAGCATTCTTACCTCCCACCACTGACTTTTTTCAGACTTTTCCTCACATTACTCAAAGTCTATGATTCAATACTATAATTTATATTTGTGTTATTTTTATTTTTTCTGAATTGTGCACATGTACTGCATATAGTGTCAGCTTTTTTCACAAATAAACATGCACATTATATTCTCTCTATGTCCATTTGCTTCTCATAGTTGCAGATATCCCTCTTAATCATATTCCAGTTTAATTTTCAATATCTAAACTCAGCAACTTATTACAAATTGCTATAGTGTCAAAACTGCATTGATAAATGCTTAGGTTGTACTTATTAGCATTTCCAAAATGCATATCTGTGGAATCACAAATGTATGCCTAACTCAGAGTCCTATTACAAATTTCTTCTTCTTCTTCTTCTTCTTCTTCTTCTTCTTCTTCTTCTTCTTCTTCTTCTTCTTCTTCTCAAATATTTAACTTAACACATGAAATGACAACTCTGGAAAAGGGGTAATTAGTGAGGCATATGTTGGCATTCATCACTGAACATAATTCTAACACAGCTAAGCAAAATGAAATACCTGGGATTCAGTAAACTATGTAGGGTCCATGTGAAACCTACACGGAGTTTATATGTTTGCGCAGTGGTGGGCAGTAAGCGGTAGTGCCTAATGCATATTAATTATGCACAGCCCTTCTAAGCCAGGCTTTGGGGCTGGCAGCAGTACTACCGGCCAGGAAACTGCAAAAGTGAATGCAGATATGAATTCTGTGTATAGCAGAGCATCTACGGTCAGTGAATTTGCGAAGAATGCCACAGTGTTCACCAGGACTTCACAGATAGCTGTCAATGCATTAGTGTAACACATCAGCACATAATGGGCAGCAGTGTTTTTTTAAACAGCCTTATACAGGTTCAAGGACATTTGAGTTAAGTACATCCAAAGAGGTGGAAAATTTTTTATTACATCTTTTGTGGAGCTGGTTTGTGGGCCTTCTTGTGTTTTTCTTTTGTTACATCTGCACACAGGCCAACATAATGAGGGGACACATAACCAGAAATAGGGACACATTTGACATACACTCCGCATAGAAATGTGTTAGAATAAAACTCTCTCAACTTCTTAGAGCAAGAAATCTGAACAAAACAATAACTAATTGGGAGACAAATACCCAAAACTGGGGACAGAATTGTAATATTGCTCTTCTGAACTTAGAAGGCTGAGGAAATAATACATTGTACAGTACATGAACTATCTGAAGAGGATGATATGGTTGACAGGCCTTATTGCTTTGCCAGAGATGGCCTCCACCTGTCACCCCTTGGGTTCCGGATCTTGGCCAAGGCTCTTGCCTCCCCCATTTGTGCCTTTTTTAGGCTATGTCCCAAAGACAAGTCTTCCAACATGAAAGATGTGTCAAAAAGCAAATTGAAGGTCATGCTGCTCAATGCTAGGAGCCTTAATCTGAAAATGCACTCACTGGAGGCTCTCCTCACACTGGAAGATGCCGGTCTGTGCAGTAATAGAAACTTGGTTCAGGGCACCGGAGAGCACCCCTACCTTACCAGGCTATACCTCATTCCACACTTTCTGACTCCAAAATGAGGTTGGAAAGACTAAGGGTGGTGAAGTCTCTATCTTCATTAAAGACAGGCACACCTCCAGACTGGCTTACCAGCATGATGCACTGGAAATACTCCAGGTGCAACTGATGGTTGGCAAGACACCCATCCAAGTTATAGACAGTTATACACCCCCCTCCATGTCTCAGGTCACCCACTCCTCCTACCTGGGCATACATGACTCCATCAAGGTACCCCTAACACCCTGATTCTTGATTACTTCAACTATCCCACCATAGACTGGGTGAACCACTTCTGCACTAATGCACTCACCCAATGATTCCTTGACTTTATCAGCTCTAACGCACTATACTAGCTGGTCTTATCCCCCACAAGGGGAGATAACATATTGGACTTGGTTCTCACCAACACTGGTGACCACTGCACCACTCCCATAGTATGTTATTCCCTGGTGAGATCAGATCATCAGTTTGCTTCATATGAAGTTTCTATCCACCCAACCCCTCCCCAGCTGTAACCAAGCAAAAAAACTTCTCAAAAAGCTGACTACACACTCCTAAGGGAGGGTATCAGCAGATTCACACCACCACCCCCTCAGAGGATTCAGGTAACTATGCTGAACAGTACACCAGTGCAGTACACAAGCACCTGTACAACTGCATGGATTCAGCTATACCCAACAGAACTAAAACCTGCTCTTCAAGGAAGCACAAACCTGTCTGGTCAACATCCTCTATCAACAGGCTTTACAACAAAAGGAAGAAATTGTTGTCCAAGGGTAAAAAGGAACAAATTCCAAATTGGAACATCTCCCTCCTCTGACTCAACAAGCAAATTAGATAACTAGGGAAAAACTCCAAAGCCAATTATGAGTTGAAACTAACCTCCAAAACAAAGGGAAACCTCAAGTTTTTCTTCAGTTACCTTAGGAACCTCCATGACAAAGCCTAAGTTTGTTCTGAATTAGTACTTAATGGTACCACTTACACTGATCATGCCGACTTAGCCAACCTACTAGGTGATAGGTTCAGTGCAAACATCACCAGCTTATCAACCCCCATAAGGCCCAGTCGACATCCCCAATACTTGTCCTACACCTCACATCTCCATAAATCAAGTGTTAAAGGCCCTATCTAAGGCAAAAAACACAGCTTCCATGGGACCTGATAATATCGCAGGCTGTATTCTGCATCATCTCCAGCAAGAACTAGCTTCACCACGGAGCACCCTATTCAACCACAGCCTAATTACAGGCTTCATTCCAGCAGAGTGGAGAACCGCCATTGTCATCCCCTTGCACAAAGGTGGTGCCACTACTGAGCTGGGAAACTATCACCCCATTAGCCTGACAAGTCTGATCTGTAAAGCCATGGAGCATATTATTATGGATCTCATAAACAAGGACATAGGGAATCTCTAAACCCTCAACCCCACCCAATTCGGATTCATCAGGGGCAGATCTTGCATATTGAACCTAGCCGACTTCTCTGAGACTGTCACTAAGGCCCTGGATGAGGGGAAAGTCAGTACATACAGCTTACCTTGACCTGACCAAGGCCTTTGACAAAATTTCCCACTCAGGCATCATTGAAAAGCTAACACAACTTGGTGTTAAACCCTATCTCATCAGATGGGTGGCCAACTGGCTCACAGATAGGACCCACAAGGTCAAAGTAGGTGCCACCACCTCCAACAGCAGACCTGTCACTAGTGGTGTTCCGCAGAGATCTGTCCTGGAACCCCTACTGTTTGGCATCTACATCTCAGAGGTTCAGGCAAAGACCAAGGGCCTGTGGTTGACCAAATTTGTGGATGACTGTAAGTTGGGTGCCATCATTGACTCCCAAATGACATTAACATACTGCAAGAGAGTCTCACGGCTACAAATAACTGGCGCCAAAGTCATAGTCTTAAGTTAAAAGCAAAAAAATGTATTATCATACCATGTGGCAAAATCACGATCTCTACTGATTACCACATCAATGGCCACCCCCTAAGCACACAACCCCTGATAAGAGACCTGGGTACTCAGGTTGATAACAGTCTCTCATTCGACCATCATGTGGCAGCAGTGGTCAGAAAAAAACTTTTACTTGGTTCAATTAGTCTATTAATCAAGTATTTTAAAGCATATAAAATAAGTGGGGACTGTTTTAAATCTGTTTGAATTTGGTCTGAAGAAGCTGGCGTATTGTAGCCGGTGAAAGCGCTTACCATTCATTTGTGAATAAAGAGGGAGTTTCATTTGGGAGCCTCTGCGCCTTTTTTGTGGATTTATCTTTTTACTTGGTTCATCTCATAAGTAAAGGGATTGCATCCAGAAAAAAGGAGGTTATTACCTCTCTGTACTCCTCCATCATTAGATCTATAATTGAGTATAATGCCCCATTTGGTTTGCACCTCTCCAAACACCTGCACCAACGGGAAAGGCCACAGAAATACCTCACAAAGAGAATCCATGGCTTCCAACACCTGTCTTATGCGGACAGGCTCAAATCACTATCACTTTACTCTGTATCATACAGATTGCTCAGAGATGATCTGTGTCTTGCCTACAAGGCAATATCAGGCCCTTCCCTACTAGAGATACTACATATCCGTAAGTCTATCTCCTCACACATTACTCTCTCAATAGGCCTAAATCTAATATATGACATCAACAAAACCTGCTGGAGAGAGAGGTTTGTCTCCCAGAGGCTGCCCCATCTCTGGAATAGACTTCCCATACATGTCAAACAGAGTACCTCGCTGACCCTTTTCAAGCGCAACCTTGATGAGTCGATGGGAAACCACAAATTTGTCCCAGGGGTTCCACTTTGTCCCTCTGACAGGGGCGACAGGTGCTGACTGAGGTTTCTTTTTTGGGGATAAACTCTTGGCTAGGCTTGTAAGGCCACAGGGCCATTAGCCTAGTAATCTCCTATGATCCTATGATCCTATGAAACCCAAATGTCTGTCATCAGTTTCTGACTTCAATCTGCAATGACATGCCAATGATTTGCCAGAAAATAAATATTTTATGAGGAAAAGACCAGAATATAAGATCATAAGTGTACATTCTGCACAAATCAGAACAGTTGAGAGGTTTGACCTCAAATGTATATAATATTGACTCACATTAGTCCTGAGATCATCCAAGTGATATGTCAGAAAGCCACAAAATTGATAAGGAAAACATTTGGACATCCTGGAAATATCTGGACAGTTGAGAGGTATGCATGTGAAGTATATGATCCAAACACAGTACAGGACAGTGTATGTACAGTGCAGAGTATTGTTATATCCCATTCCTGGCATTGTGTACTGAAGCTGTGTAAATGATCTGTAATGAGACATGGAATGCCATCTAAAATGAACACTAAGGGGAAGTGTGTGTATTGAATAGGAACACACACACATAAATTGTAGGAATGAACACTTGGGAATGAGGACAGGTTAAACTACCTAATGCAGAGCAGATGCATGCATGTCAATGGAATATGGTTGTAGCAGCAACACCAATCACATATCTATATGGTACAGTAGGGACTGTACAGTGAAAATGTGTTTTGTGTGCCTACCACACAAGGTGACATAACAATGGGGAGGATGTCTGTGTCAGATAAACATCCTTACATTAATAATGTAGAGGACATTTATCAGGGATTTCACATACGATTGGGGTAGGGTGCATATTGCAAAGTTGAGCAAACTGATATACTTGAATATGAGTACACTCTCAGCAGAGGTATCCAGCAAGATAACCACAGGTAAAGGCTCATGGAAAACATTACAACACCTAGCCACAATCATGGACAATATCAGAATAATACCACCAGTAATCCCATACCTCTGACATAACATATGTGATTTACAGTGATAACTGTAACACACACATAATGCACACTTGAAAAACTATTATGATACTTTGGTGGAGCATTTGATAATGTGATATGCATGGATGACATGGACACATTTTGACGACACTTAATAAAATTAGAAAAATAAATAGAAAAAGAAAAGAAAAATATTTTTTACAATAAAGTAAAATAAAATAGCATAAAAATAAAATAAATCATAAAAAATAAAATTAAATAAAAAATGACACAAAAATATTTCATTATAAATAGTATGAAATAAAATAAAAATAAAATAAAAAAAGAGAGATAAGGGTTGGAGGGGTGACAGAAAAACGAGATAAGATTACTACCTTCATATGTGATATACAATGCATTAATACAATTATTTAACTCTATTATCTTAACTTTTATACAAGACTACCACCTCGTAACAGATGCACAGTATACTACAGATTGCAGCAAGTAATCCTTGACATGTGCCTATAGTGCACATATGCGTGTTCCAACTATACAGATTGCAGTTTACAGCAGAGCAATTGTGCCACTGGTATAGAGGTTTTAATTTAATTTATATATTATTGTAGAATTAACAATATTGCATAGTTAGGAAGTGTGGTATTTAAACCCACAATCTCTGACTAAAGTCTAATATTGTATTCTTGGTTTGTGCTACAGACTAATGCATGCATACTTGCTTTTACAATTGAGATATGCATGCTCAATTTGATACAACTCTATAAAATATCAAAAAAGCTATCTTTAACTTTTAATGCTACATTAACACTACTCTTCTGCTGCATACCAACCACATGCTTCCCTCATCCTCGCCAATCTAGCCCCGTGGGTTTGGATATTGCACTCATTACTGGCGGCTGTGAAAAAAAACAGAACAGAAGACTAGAAGACCATTATGAATACCAGTCTTGCCTATATTCAGCTTTCTAAGTCATACAAGTACTCTCTGTAGATGATACTTACACAGGTGTGGGCTGTCTTGTGTCCTAAATTCATCGATCCAGTGGGCAACTGTATCCCTCTTCCTCCTCCTTAGGTCAGTATAGTGATGCCTACATTGCTCTGCAGTGTGCAGGATACAAGTGAATACAGCCTAGCTAAACTATCACAAGCCTCTGACTAATACTGGGAGCCAAAATAGCCCCCCCTGCAGAAGCCTGCCACTATGGTTCTTAACTAGGAGTCCAATAAAAATCTTGGACTCTTGGACACCCCAAGTCTATACCCAAAACCTGGCACCTTCCCTACAAACATCTTCCATGTGTGTCATGGATCTATAACAATGGAGAGTGATGCTTTCCTGCCATTTCCAGTTATTGCATTTACTGGGAGTGCACACACTGTTTGAAAGTCTGCACCTCCAAGCACCATGTTTGCGTGATGGTAAGCAGAAAGCAACACTGTCAAGCAGAAAGGCATTACATAATTGCAATTACAATTCCAAGGTATTTGGATGTACAGGCAGTTGTGTATTTGTGTTAGGTAAATGTGAAGGCCATGCCAGTCCAGACAGCAGAATTATACTTACAGGAATTTAGCACACAGTCGTATATCTGATAATAAATGTGATAATACGTATAGAAATAATAAAATGCATAATAAACTGACACAATACTAGTGTGTCAGCCCTCATACATATAGTTAATATCAGCTCCACTATCTCAAGTGTTATAAGTGAAAGTGATTATAATGGGAAGTGAAACAAGAGTAAAAGTTTATGGAATATCCTGTATTTGAACCCAGAGCCATGTATATACCAGTCATACAGTTACATCTATTGTCACAAGAAAAACTGCAAAAGGTGCCAAGGGATACAAAGACCACCAGCCAAGTGACAGTGAAGGGTGTTTATTCAACCGTTAAAACAGACGTTCCACAAGCACATTAACACTTCACAAATACAATATGTTTTCGTTCATCACAAACCTCATCAGATGCGGACTGAAAAAATTAGCAGATTCCATAGTATGCTTCAGTCATAGGTTCATAGGTTCATTGGTAAGTACTAGGTTATCTGCCCAAGGGCATTTATAAGCCTAGCCAGAATGTGTTGGCTTTTGCCACCCCCTTAGATTAGTTCCCTGTGCCCCTGTCCAGAAGAGCCATTAGTTCCCTGCACCACTGTCCAGCAGAGCCACTACAGTGATCCCTGGGGTAAATTTTCTGTTTCCCATCCACCTGTCAAGGTTTCTCTTGAAGAGTGTTAGTGAGGGGCTCTGCCTGATATATATTGGAATCCTGTTCCAAAGCATGGGGGAGTCTCTGGGACAGGAATCTATACCTCCAGCATGTCCTATTTATCATTGTGGTGAGGTTTATATCTCTAGAGCGTGTGGCTCTCCGGGATTTGTTTTTTTTTTTAGGTGGAGCATGTCCATCAATTCTGGGTTGGACATGGCCTTGTATGTCAAGCAGAGATCACCTCTGAGTAAGCAGTATGCAACCGAGTACAGCTGGAGTTTCTTGAGTCAGGCTGCATAGGCCATCTGTTTGAGGCCAGTAATCTTCTTGGTGAAGTAGTTTTGTGGTCTTTCCAGTTGTTGCAGGTGTCTTGTAAGGTACATCCCAAACGGGGTGTTGTATTCTATGATGGGTCTAATGAGTGATGAGCAAAGAGGCACAATAACCTCCTTTGTTCTAGATGCGAACCCTTTTGTGATTAGGTGGGCCACATAGCAGGATTTTCTAACCACCTTGGCAATATGATTATCAAAGGAGAGATTACTATCTACTTGGGTCCCCAGATCCCTTATTACATTTTCTGTATTCAGGGGACTACCACCTATGTGGTAGTTTGTGGATACTTTGTTTTTTTTCCAAAGGGAATGACTATGAACTTTTTGGCATTTAGTTTGAGGCCATGATTTGACACCAGGTATTCATCTCAGTGAGACCCTTCTGGAGGGTGTCTGTATCAGCCAGGGAATCAATTATGACCCCTAGTTTGCAGTCGTCTGCGAACTTGGTCACCCATAATCTTCTATGCTTGCCTGTACCTCTGAGAAGTATATACCGAACAGGAGGGGTCCTAGGACTGAGCCCTGGGGATGCCACTTGTAACCGGTTTAGAGTTGGACATAGAGTCTGCAACTCTCACCATGTGGGTTCTATCCATGAGCCAGTTGGCAACCCATCTCGTGATGTAGGGGTTTATGTTCAAGCTGGTGAGCTTGTCTATAATACTAGAATGGGGAATGGTGCTGAAAGCCTTTACAAGGTCTAGGTAGGCTGTGTGGACCTCCTTTCCCTCATCTAATGCCTTGGTAACTGTCTCAAAAAAGTCCACCAGGTTTAGGAGGCATGATCTGCCCTTAACAAAGCCAAACTGGGTAAGGTCCAAGGTATGGAGGTTTCCAATGTCTCTGTTAATGAGTTCCATGATGATGCGCTCCATAGCCTTGCAGACCAGGCTAGTCAGGCTTATAGGGCGATAGATCCCAGGGTCCGTTGTGGCTCCACCTTTGTGGAGTGGGATAATTGTTGCTGTGTGCCATTCTGTGGGTACGTAGCCTGTAGAGAGGCTGAGTTTGAACAGTGTGTTTAGGTGAGATGTTAGTTCATTTTGGAGCTCTTGTAAGACACAACCTGGGACACTGTCCGGTCCCATTGAAGCTGTGTTTTTGGCTTTGGATAGGGCTGTTTTAATCTGTGTGTTGGTGATTGATGGGGCCCTACATTCTTCTGGTATGGTTATTGGCCCTTTAGGGGGTGAGAGGGGGATGAAGTTTGCACTAAACCTGTTTGCCAGAATGTTGGCAATATCAGTCAGTTCAGTGTATTTTGTGCCATTCTGCACTAACTCAGAGCAGATCTGAGAGTTTCCACTTAGGTTCTTGACATAGCTAAAGAATGTTTTGTGGTTATCTTTGGAGTCATTGGCAATTTTTCTTTCAAAACTAGCCTAGGATGATTTAATGAGGGATCGTAGTTTCTTGCTGATACTGATCAGGGATGCCTTTCCTTCTTGGGATTTTACCCTTTTCTGTACTAGTTTCCTCCTTCAATTGTATAGCTTGTTTATGGCAGGGGTCCACCAGACTGGTTTCCTTTTCTTGGAGGAGTGATTCTTGGTTTTACTTGGGATAGCATGATCCATGCATTCCTGCAGATGCTCATAGAGTATATTTGTAAAGGTTTCAGCAGCTTGGACAGCATTGTCCTTTAGCATGGGGGCTGTGAACCTTTCCACCTCAGTCTTAAGTAATGTGAAGTTTGCTTTTGAAAAGTTTTTCACGGTGGTTTCCTTGATTGGGGGTGGGGCGGAATGTGGATATCCAGAGTGATTAGTCTATGGTCTGATCTAACCAGCAAGGGGTTGACCTCTGGTGTGGAACACCGGTTGCCCATGTTGGTGATGACCAGGTCCAATATGTTGTTCCCTCTGGTGGGGGTATTGACTAGTTGATCTAGGGCATTCGAGTTTATAAATTCTAGGAAGCGTTGGGCAAGGGAGTTAGTACTTGAGTAGTTCTCCCAGTTTATGTTTGGGTAATTGAAATTACCCAGTATTAGGGTGTTTGGTAGGACCTTCATATTTCCAGAAATGTGGAATGGGGGTCCTGGGTCATGGTGGGTGATCTGTAGCAAGCTACAATTTGCATTGTAGTTTTGCCCATTGTTAGTTGCACATGGATGATCTCTGATGCATTGTGCTGTACCACTAACCTGGAGGTGTGGGTATCCTTGATGAATATGGATACACCCCTGCCTTTTGTGTTTCGGTCCTGGTTCTGTGGCCGAAAGGTATGGTATGAGTTATAGCCTAGTAGTGCTGGGGTGCTCTCAGGATCCTTAAACCAGGTTTCTGTTACTGCACAGATGTCAATGTTCTCCATACTGAGGAGTGCCTCAAGTGCGTGCATTTTGAGGTTTAGACTTCTGGCGTTGAGTGGCATTACCCTCAGTTTTTGGTTACTTGTGCTATTTATTGTGGTGGGTTTGTCTTTTGAGCCTTGCCTAAAAAAGGCACTATGGGGGCCGCAAGAGCCTTGGCCAGTATTCTAATGCCTAAGGGTGACAGGTGCAAGCCATCTCTTGTGAAGCAACGTGGCTTGTCGAGCATGTCATCCCAGGCAGACAGATGCAGGATCCCCTTTGAATGACACCAGAAACTTAGCCAATTGTTGAAATTTATCATTTTTTCTTTATACTGTGGCATCATTCTTAGTGAGGGCAGGATGCTACTCAGGGTCATATCAGCCTGGGCTACATGATCAGAGAGTTCTTCCATGTCTCTTTTCATGTAGTCCAGGAAGGTACATCTCAGGTCATTCACACCAACATGGACAATGACAGAGTCATATTTGTACTTGTTCTGGAGTAACCTGAGTGCTTGTGTTATCTGGCAGATCCTGGCTCCCGACAGGCAGCTAACTGTAACCTTCTCCTTGTCCAGTTAGTGGGACATCAGTGTGCCTGACTATAGAGTCGCCTATTGCTAGTGTGTTGGGTATGTTATTTTACCTTAAGGGCTGTGATTGCATGGCACACTGATTATGTGAATTATGTGTTTCATGGTTGGTGATGGGGTGTGGAGGTTGCTTGGATGTCTGCTTTGGAGGTCTCTGTTGCTTTTGCAGATTTTTATTTAGAGCCTCCGAGTATGTTTTCATGTATTCCTGTGTGTTATTTGCCGGTGTTGGTTTATTAGGTCTATGTGAGACTGGTGGTGTGTTGCAAGTATTACCCTTCTCCTCTTGGCTGTCAGTTCCAGTCTTGGGTGGAGAGAGCTTTGCCTCCAGTTTGGCTGTATAATTGCATCTCTCACATATATTAGTGTTTGGTGGTAGGAGGAGAGGGTTGTCTGTGTACATGAGGCAGTTGTAACAATGCCTCAAAATGCCCAGATTCACCAGTTGGACTGGAGAGTACACCGGAAACTGCCCTTTGGACATGCCTGAATAGGTAGAGTAAGCTGTTGTCGATGTACTTTGAACTTCTTCTGATAACTATCTTGGCAGTTTATCTAGACTGTCTTCTTTAAAACCATCCAGTTGTAATGTCTCTTACACATCTGTTGGAATAACTGTCTGGATCGCTCCTTATCAGTAGTGTAAGATCTTAAACTGTAAGTCCTTATGCATCAGATCACTTCCTGGTTGTTGGCCAACTATTTCATTTTCAAAGAAGCAGTGGTTCGATAATTTTCCATTCCAAAGTTTTAAGTGCGATGTTTAGCCTTTCAAGATATTTTTTTTATTTGGTGCTGAACATAATTAAATCAGAAATAGAAGGTGGATTCAAGAGTAAATGTCATCCCAGTCTGACATCAAAGGGACATACAGACAGAAGCAATTTGAAATATATGAAGCTGACCATTTATGCCTTAATGTTCATGCTAATCTAATACCAGAGGGGGATACACAGAAGGTGACTATTTTTTTCCAAGGGGTATGGAGGTAGAAAAAGTCTGGGCTAACCCAGCATTCATTTCCACCAGTCCCATGATTACACTACACAATGCATCACACAAACACTGGACCAAGTCTAATTAGACTAACAAAGACAGAAAAGTAGAAAAAGAAAAATGAGTAAGTAGTTGAAATGTGGAAAATCAGTGTATGACATACACACATAAAAATGATGGCTCACATCAAGTATGTTTATATAGATATGGATGGAACTCTCACCCCAGTGTACCTTGAAAACAGAGGATGGGTACCTTATCCCTCTTTGCCACACAAACAGGTTTGCATCAAAGAACTAACTCAACCTACACACAATCAACTGCAAAAGCACCTACAGTGATATCAGACCATACAAGTGTTATTTGTACATTTATGTTTGGATATAGTGCATCTAGTGATCACACAACCTGTCATGATTACTGTTTCCATATATACAGTTCTGTCTTACATTTATGTGATTGTTGGCCAGTCTTCATTTATTTGACCAGTAATCATAGACAAGCAGTATGTAAGCATTATATATCATTGACCTTAAATGTGTTGGGATATTAAGTGGAAATAATATCATATGTAGTTGCCAACAAATGAAAGCAAGGTTGATGTTAAGGAACACAACCTGTAAATTGTGTACTGCTTACTTACATTTCCAGCCTTACATCTAACACTTTGTAGCTCTAACCTGACTCACCCAGTGGAAGTAAGATGGCTTGCAGTGCTGTTGTGTTTTCCTTCTCACAACCACTAATCATTCACAGTTGCAATCCATTAAAACCAAACACTGAGGGAGTGCCTGTACTATGTTTACATCTACTAACAGGTCCAAGTATTTGGGATTCAGCAATTCTAATGAGTTCTCACCTTGTTTGCATATTCACCATGATAACAGCCCTGACTCTGCACCATATAAAAAGGCAACCATGTAGCTAGGCAAACTGATGGTGAGGAGACTTGTTTATGTTGGGAAGACTGCACATAAGCTATTTCTTCAGGATATATCTGTACAGAGGACTATGGAATTTTAGAGGGTATGCTTCCATTTTGTCAGCTACATACTGCATATGCTGGAATGTATGTAAGAAAAATATGAAGCAAAGGCTTTTACACTTTTATCTGTATGCATTAGTTAGAAGTATACTGATAGCATGGGCATGTTTGTCAAGCCATTTCGGAGGTATACTTGATTGCCAATACATGAAAATGGAATGCTGTGTGACATCTATGTGCAAATGTTTCAGAAAAAGTTCATTTGATAGCACTTTTAGCATTTCAAATATGGTTTCTTAGCAAAATGTGTCATTTTCCTAGTCTTTTGGTCAGATGCAATGGTGAGTTACTGTTATAGCACAAACAAGGGTGCACTGTTCTTTTTGGGGGGCAAAGGTGAGTTACTGTTATGGCACAAACAAGGAGATGTTGCTCTGGTTAATTTTCTTGTTTTGCACCCTGCCTGTCGTTTGTACCTCACAACTGTAGAGTGTTGTATGTTTCTCCAGGGGGTAATACTAAGTAGCTACTTTTTCTGTTTTATCTATAACAATTAATTAGTAGTTATGTTATACTTATGTGTATTATCCTTCTGTTTAATTTTAGGACACTTAGGAGAATGCCACCCAGGCATGTCAGTCCTTGGAGTCCCCCTTCACTAATGCTGAGAACCAGGTTATAGTGGATGCATTTAGGCAACATGGTGCTTTTCTGCTGGAAAGGGGATAGGGTGATATGGCTCACAGGATGGAAATATGGCAACAGATAGTGGATGATCTGAATGCCGTGGGTGGCCAAGGCAGGACATATGAGCAGGTGTGTCACAGGGTCACTGACATGATCACATCTACACGGTGGAGAGACAGGCCATGACCAGATAGTTACCAGGGCAGGGCCTACTAGGTAACCACCACTAACACCCTAAGAAGAGTTCCTGGCCAATATCAGGGATCCAGACAGCTCCCAGGAGAGTGCAGTACAGCATGTGCTGGATGTCACAGCAACAGTTTTAGAGACACCAAGCATGATCCAGGAGGAACTTCCAGGTAGGTGTTGTATGGTAAAACACTTATAATCAATAAGTTGCTTCTGTGTCACATGTCTTTTTTGGGGGGATTAAAGATTGTTACACTTATTAGCTTAGGTTGCAGTTGTTAGCCATGTTCTTGCTGAAAGTATAGTGAATGGACATATAAAGGGGTAAAAGTATCACTATCTGTGTTACTATTAATTGGATGATGTTGCCATTACCTCTTGCTTAACTTATTTCAAGACCATATGGATTGCAGAGAAGTATCTCATCTTCAGATGGTAAGCCAAACATTTTTATGTTAGTACTGCTAAGCAATTTAACAAAATATTTTATTGAGTGCTGTTCATGTCAGGCCTGTTGTGTGTATTGCTGCACTGTCTGTAATAGTGGCATCACTATTACTTTGTAGCATATATTGGACTATAGTAGTGTATGTATTATTTTGTCCTGTGTTTGTTGCTTTTATCACAGGTGATCATGACAGTGGGAGTGTGGGCCTCTGCCTCCTGATGTCAGTGTATCAACAGACTCTGATGATGATGGTAGCCAAACTGAGGCACAGTTGGGGGGTGCAGAGGTTGAACCTGACACTGAAGTTGACATACAGCCATCCCCCCGCAATTCCATTGGACACAGCAAGTAAGCCTATGCCCACTCATTCTAGTGAGTACCCAGATTATTGGGAGAGGTGGAGGGTGAGGCCATTGATCGTGGAAGTATGGCTACTGCGGCTTCAGTGCCTGTTGACTCTGGCCATAGCACAGTGTGGGCAAGGTGCCATGCAGGAGGATTGATAGGGGTGCTCAGAGGGGGCCTGCTATTCCTCCTCCACCTGGTGTAGGTTTCTCTTCCCGTACTACTCAATGTATGTTTAGGGCCATCATGGAGGCAGAGCCACATTCCCTAGGTGCTCAAAAAAATGCTAAGGGTTGTAGATGTGGCACAGTCTGACATGTGTGACACTCTCCACCATGTTGCCAATTCTATGGATTGGATGAACAATACATTTGAATGAGGGATGTCTATGATAGACCAAGGGGTGCCTGTCATGGAACCTACATTGTCTGTGAAGGAACATTTGCTGGGAGGGGAATGGCATCCTCATGGGCATAGGTCAGCCACATCATCTGCTATCAGCCAATGTGGCCAGGACTGATCACGCTCCCATAGTGGCAGTATTTAAAGTGCTACATCAGTGAGTGTGCTGTCCACACCCTCAGATGTGACAGGCCAAGGGGTCATAGTCCTGGCCTTCCCTGTGAAGGGAGCTCATCCAACAGATATCAGTCATGTTCATGTAGCAGTACTGCATCTGACCATGGGCGTGGATGTGCCAGTGCAACTCCTGGCAGAGCCAGTTCTTGTCAGTCAGGGATGACAATGATGACCTGCCCCTTCTACATTGTACGGCTCACACCTGTCCAACATACCAAGATGTAGAGCCAGCACAGAGCTTGGCTTTGCCATGCAGACATTCACACTCCAGTTTCACCTGGAGGACTCCTACAGACATACAAACACACACAACAGTTACTCATTTTGTCTCACTTGACCATTTGTTGGTTTGTCTAAATGTCTGCCTGCTTCACTTTCTTACTCACACACACTCACAGACGTTTTGTGTCAGCCTATGCTTCCTGCTCCCCCACAACACTCTGTGCAAGTGTTGATAACTGTGCCATATCCCTGTTTTCTATCTTTTGGATTCAGGGGCATGTAAGCTTTGTGTCTGATGCTTAGGGTGCATAGCTAACTTAATTCTTAGTATATCTGCATTTGTGGTGTTGAGCTGCTAATTGTAGTTTTGACTTATATAGGTCTTGGAAAGTTAGATAGTTGATAGCAGCAAAATTTCCCAACGTTATAGTGAATGCTCTTGCAAGGGCTGTTAAGTCAGAAACTGCAATGTGTCATTGCTTTCTAACTTCTCTCTTTAATGATTTTCTAGTACAAATGTATGGTGCTAAACTGAGGGCATGCAGTGATTATCATTTCTTTTAACAGGTATGACTGTGTGAATCTTTGATGCCTGAGGCCTACTCCTCAGTAATGGCCACATATAAGTCAAGTAAGTCTCTGCTGTCACATGTTAAGGTAATTTCTGTACAAATCTCCCACCTTTTACTTGCTTTCCTTACCAACTAATGAAATACAAGTATATGCCACACAGTCATATTATTAAGCAATACTGTCCAGATTCATGATTTACCTTGTAAATGCAGCAGTTGTCACAGTTTTAGTTCAGGGCTGACTTTGTCTGATGCAAGCAGTACATAGCCAATACACTGGGAGGTAACAGTTGTGTGAGTTGCCTGGCATTAATGTTATTATATGTAAGTGAGTAGGAGGAAGATTTTAGGCCCCTAGGTGGTGAAGGAGTGTGCTATGTGCTTTCTCTTAGCCAATGCAAGGGCATACTGAGCACACCTACATCTGCCTACACCCAGAGCAGCTGGTGGTTCCCCCTCTGTCTACTCATCTGCCTGTGTCTCTGGTGACCTCAGCCTTGATGGTGGGATGTGTGCCCCTTCCCCTTGCTGATCCTGCTGAAGCTGTTTTCTCAGGATTATGTTGTGTAGCATGGTACATACTGTGAATATTTCTCTACATGTCTGTGAATTGTACTGCAGGGCTCCCACAGATGTATCTAGGCACTAGAACCATGACTTCAGCAGCCCAAACACATGCTCTATGATATTTTTGGTTTGAATGTGTACCTCATCATGGGGTTCTTCCGTGGGTGTGTGTGCTTTTCTGATGGCTGTAATCAGCCATGGTTCCAGTGCATAGCCTGCATCCCCCAGTAAATAACCCTGTGGGATATACCCCTTAGCAAACATCTGGTATATTTGGGAGGTGTGACACATATGTGAGTCATGCTAACTGCCAGGTTTGCCAGCACACATGGTCAAAGTGATTTCCATGGTATTACATATGATTTGGCAGTTGATAAAGTGGCAGTACTTTCTATTTATGTAGAGCCTACCCTGTACCCCAGGTGGTGCCTTCATTTCTATATGTGTGCAATCTATGGCATCCAGTACTTCAGGGTAGTGTGCTACGCAGTAGACCTCCTGCATATTTCTGCCCCTCTCCTCAGACCTATGAGGAAAATATATGTGGTCACTAGCATGTTGGAGCATAGCATTCGGGAACTGGTTTGAGGAACTTAGATGCTGATGCCTGTGACACCCCCAGCATGCCCCCTCTTGGTCTCTGAATGGTACCTCTATCTATGATTCTAAGGGCTACACATACTTTTGTCTCCAGTGGGTGGGTTCCCCTAGGTTGGCTTTGGCTCTGAGATGAGGACAGCAGAAGTCGCAGAGTTCCTGTAGTGTGCCGCTGTCCACCCTGTAGCACTCTACAACTTCCACATCGTGTAGGTTGTGAAAAGTTAAACAGGGCCTGAAAACTCTTCTCCTTCTCAGCCTAGGTCTATTAGCAGCAGAATAGGCTTCAGCCTGTAGCATATACAGATAAAGCTGCAGCAGCCCCTAACATTCTATCCGTGTAGACTCCTTTCCGTGGCTGTATTCCAAAAGTTTCTAAATTCACAGGAAACACCAGCATGAAGTCTACACAGATACTTTATGGCTTATTGAATAGCTGCACCATGTTGGATTGGTTAATTAGCATGCAATTCAGCTGCTTATGCTGTAATTAGCATACCACAGTGTTTACCTTGTTTGCACAGTGCGACGTGCACATGGTAAAAAAATGACCATTTAGGCATTATTGAATCCCTCTGAATAAAAACACACATGACAAAAAAGATTGATGGAACAACCATTTCAGTATCTGTCAAAGCCACAAAATTGCACTCAGTTGCACAACAGTAACAAAAATTCACTCTACTTCACAACAAACATTTCACCTAGATACCATGACATGTACAAAAACAGCCACCCACTATACCCATAGCTTGCAGTGAATTCTATTGAAAAGCTGATAATGAACATCTGATACCACAACATGTTACTGGCTGCTGTAAACATAAAGACACTGGTACACAGACATGATGTATTATAGCAATAACCCACGGCTGGGTGTGTGTAATGCTGGCTTTATCCACGGCAGGTGTGGTTTAACAAAACCAGACATGGGTAAATCAGCATTACAGACACTCAGCCATGGGTTATTGCTATTATACAATGACATTATTTAAGAAAAAAAAATACCTTTCTTAAATGATGTCATTGTATAATGGCGCAGTAATGTTCTTCCGCTTCAATAACTATGAAGTGGTGCAGTACTAAGCAAAGTATTGTACTGCATTGTGCTTTGTAATTGTGCTCCAAAAATGGCAGCTTCCCTAGCACAAGATCCAGTATTAGCAGTGCTTAGGGATGCTTAACAAAACGCTTGTTAAGGCTATCCAAGCACTGTTAAGATCTGATCTCATGCTAAGCACTAAAAGCGGACAGTGCTGGCTGTCAAAGAACAGTGTCCTAAGGTAAAACAGCTGTTCTTATTTTGTGAGTGGTGGCTTTTTTCTTTTCTGGATCATTCTATGGCTCTTTTTTCAATGCCCTACATCCATTATTGGGTCTACCAGCCACTTCCAAATGCCTGCACACATGTTCTGATAGGTCTAGGGTCAGAATGGATCTTCAGCATGCAGGAGGTCTGACCATCAACAGCCACTGGACGGGCTTTTCCTTTATGACCTACCATGCTACTCCTCCTCCCTCATACTTCACTTGGTGCATCTGAGGGGCAGGAGTACAATGAGGATGTGTGGCATTTCTCCCCACCTCCACAGCAGCTCTGCCATGTCCCCATTATAACCCCCTTTGTACCACACCTTCCAATAGCAACTACCCCAGCTTCAACCAGTGATCATCACAGAAGCACCCACAGAGCCACTCTCCCACCAAGGATGGTAATGCCAATACTTCCCTGCCCCTCTGTTAATCACCCAAGCTGCTAACTGAACTATGGTCAGCTGGGAAAGAGTCAGGGCTTTATCCATCTACACCATCAGAGTGGACTAGATTGTTTTTAAAACTGTCAGAAATTCTTTCTGCTGGGGGCATGGCCAAGATGAGCACTGAGTTTCTTTACACCTCTGCCTCTTCAAGCCTTTTACGACAGGAATTTTTGGTCATTACTATCAGGACAGTTGATATTTTTTCATTTTTTGGTTCAGCTAAGCTTATACTTCAATAGTATTAAAAAATTTTTGAAGCATTTTTAATTTTTCCTGTCAAAAATAGTACCAAAATCTTTTTTCTCATCAGACTACAAGATGAGCTTCACAAAATCTTCTCATCAAGAAACATCCATAAAAAGGAGCTACAGTCCTTATTATCCAATTTACAAGAATTGACTACAAAGTTTGACAAAATGGACTTGAAATTAGACAACTTCAAGGAGAAATGTTCCCAGCAGATGGAAACCCTACATGAAAACCTTCAACAGCAAAAAACAGATTACAGAATAGAATCAGCACTAAATGACATGGACAGCAGGATATAAGAAGGCGAACATAATACTGAATTTCTTTTAAAACAAAATACCTTCTTTCAAGCTACATTGGATGATCTGGAAAATAGGTCTCACAGGAATAATGTCAGAATATTTGGACTGCCTGATAATATAGAAGGAAATAGCATGGAACATTTTTAAATACTTGGTTACCTTAGATCTTAGATCTCCCAGAAGCTCTTTGTTATGGTATAGAAAGAGCTCACAGATCTTTGGTCTCTACAAAAAATAGTAAAAGTAGCTCTACAAAATCTGTAATTGTCAAGTTCCTTTCTTCACATGACAAAGAAATAGTTTTGAAAACAGCCTGGGCTAAATCACCAATTAAATACAAAGATAATATACGCTTTGATAATGATTCTTCTTCTTCAGTCATTTCAAAAAGAAAACTTTTTCTACCATTACTCAAAGAATTAAAGAAATCACAAATTAAAGCACACTTATTATTCCCAGCTAGATTGAATATTTTTCTCCAGAATGGTCCTAAAACATTTGATGATTTGGACTCTGCTTTAACATTCATAAAAAACAATAAAATACTAGACAGGCTTGAAAAAATGGAATGGGCTAATACCAGTCTCAAAAGAATAGCAGACAATAGTTCCTGGAAAACCTTTGACCCAAAAAAGAAAATTAAAAAATAAATATTACAAGAACATTTATCTTTAACCTTTAAATTTCATTTGCTCATCTAGTCTTATTATAGGCTTCTTATTTACCATTCCAAAATAAGTTAAGCTCATAATTCAAAACAATACAACCCGAAAAGTTGTAGGAGGTGAATCTGGGACAACAGGTGAGTGTGTTAAATTTGTCTGTTTAGCTGTTATTGGTATACATATTAAATGCCTTTTGTTTTAATGTAGTTTTGATATTAAATCTTGTTTCTTCAAGCTAATGGTATTGTCTTTCTCAATTTCTTTTCACTTCGGTTTGATTTAAATGTGTATTTTTTGACAACTTTCTTATAGGCTGCTATTTTGTGCTTTGCCAATCTTTTACATATACTAAATGTTATAGTGGTATGGATGTTGGATAGATCAGTCCGTTTTTTTATTTGATCTGGCTGCAGTTTACTTTGGCATTTATTAGTTAATGACTCTATTCGCAGCTTTGTAATTTGTGCTTTTGCTTTTTAATATCTAGTTAAATGGGATTGGTTTCAGACCATTGGCTTGTTTTGTTTATGGCTATGGCCACTTTTGGTGTAGTAAGCATGCGGAATGGTAGGGGGCAAGCAGCGCTCTTGATGCTGTGTGTTTTATTTCCCTCATGTATTCCCTGGTGGTCAGGAAGTACTTTTTTTTGCTGCATAGTGCTGGCTTGGTGATCGCTTGCTTGTAGAGAGTTATTTTAATTGAAGGTTGGGGAGATTTGGTACATGACATCTCACCGAGCTGTTTATTGAGTGGTGGTAAAGTGAGTTTTGTGTTTCTCATGATCTGAGTTGCATAGATTTGTTTTTCCTGTGTTGCCTTTCCCTTTGTTTTTGTTTGTTTGTTTGTTTGTTTTTTGTGTGTGAAGCTCTCTTCGAGCTTGGGCAGTGTCTCTTTTTTTTTTTCAAAACAAGTTTATTGTTTTAACATATAAGAGAAATATCATAACAATTTTATACAAATAATTAAAAATAGGTATTATTATAATATTCAACAAAACAACTAAAGTATTTACAAAGACATCCACTACAATCAGATCAATTAATTAAACTAAAATACTGTGCTATTGAAATTAGAATTTTTTTAACAAATTTTGTAAATTATCCCATACAATAAAATGTGATGTTTTTCTAGTTGTTCTCATTCTAATTGTGCTTATTTCCATATGACACATTATATTCATAACAATTTTAAATTCATTGAACGAAGGAGGTGTATCTGAAATCCAATTTCTAGTTATTATTTTCCTAGCCACTGCTAGGATAGACCATAACAAGGGAAGCTTAATCTTTTTAACACATTGAGGTACAGGTGTGTTGAATAATATAAGAGACTTAGAAATAATGAAATTATCTGTAAAAGAGCCTGCAAAAATTCATTAATTGACTTCCAGTATTCTTTCAACTTCATACAGTCATAAAACATATGAGCCCAGTCAGCATTAATTTCTACATTACATCTCTTACATAGGTTATCTTTATTATTAATTTTATTCATCATCAAAGGTGTATAAAAAGATCTATGTAAAAATTTCCATGTATAAAGTCTCCAGACAATGGAAGATGTAGTTCTATAAGCAGATTCCAATATATATTGTTTATCTTGTTGAGTTGGTGGGTCCCCATTAATAGAGGTGAAATAATTCCAGTATGAATCTACATTGTAAAAAGTTTCTTGTCTGATAATTTTATGTATATATGAAAGTTTACCTTTATCAGAAACTTTATGCTGTAAATTTATTATCAAGTAATCAATCAGTTTTGGAATAGATTCTTTAACTGTTATAGACATTAGATCTATTCTATCAATGAGATGTTGTCTAAAGATCTGAACCTCTAACCAGCAAGTTTCTCTTAGATCAAATTCTTGTTTTAAGAAATCTAGATTTTTAACTTTATTATCAGATATCAGCTGATACCAGTACTTTAGATTATTATCTATAGCTAAATGAGCTCCTTCAGAAGTAGATGACATAAGCATACCCTGAGTATAAATTATAGGAATACAATAAAATTCCATTCCCTATACTTAGGGTGCATGAATATAAAGTTACGATAACTAATAATAATATTTAATGGGTAACAGACCATATGTTTAGGTGTAATAGGTGAAGTACAAAATTCCTTTAGCAACCACAACATGGAGTTATTTATAATCATATTTTTATGTGTTAAGGAGATTTTCATGAAGTGCATACTAATTAGCTCCCAATAATCTTTCCATTTTATGACATATGACCGATCTATTAATAAAGTAATAACTTTTATAATAGAAGAGAGAATGTGTAGATTAAAGTCTGGAAAAGAAATACCCCCTTGAGACCAGCTATTAGTATGTTTCTTTAATGCAATCCTAGGTCTATTAGGTGCCCATAAGAAATTTAACATTAGTGTATTCAGTTTCTTGATAGTTATTTTTGTAGGTGAAAGTATTATTGATTGTATTAAGTATAAAATCTTGGGGAATATTATCATTTTAATAATTGTAAGTCTCTCCTCCATAGTAAAAAAATATTATTCCAGGTATTAAAAGATTTTGTATATTAAGAAAACAGGTATTATAGTTATTATATATAATAGATTTAATATCTTTAGATAGTATTATACCTAAATAAGTTATCTGACCTGAGTTGGGTACATATTTAGTAAAATCACTAATAAGAGTATTTTTCGTGTATATATAGGTAGTATTTTAGTTTTTCTTCATTGAATATTAAACCAGAAATATTTTTAAAATTCATCATTTTATCAAATAAAGACTGCATAGAAGAATTAGATCCTGCTGATGTAATTAGAACATCATCTGCAAAAGTTGAATTTTTGATGTTGTATTTTCTTCTATTTCAAAACCCTCTATGTCAGTACTGTTTCTAATCAAATTAGCCCAAGGCTCCATTACTAAAGTGAATAATAGTGGAGAAAGTGGACATCCTTGCTTTGTACCTTTAAGAATGGGTATTTTTTGTGAAACATATGTTCCTACCTTAATATAAGCCAGCGTTCCTTTGTATAAATGCTCAATTAAATTTACAAATGCATCTGAGAAATTTGTGCATTTCAGTAAGGTAAACAGATAGTCTCAACTTACTGAATCAAATGCTGAACCTATATCAAGACTAATAAGTGTTAAATCTTTCTTTTTCCTATTTGCAAAATCAATTAATGTTAAAGTTCTTCTTATATTATCAAAAGTATTTCTATTTACAATGAAGCCCGTCTGATCTATGTCTATAATGCCGGGGATAATTGTCTTCAATCTATCAGCAAAAATACTCATAAACATTTTATAATCAACATTAAGTAATGAGATGGGTCGATATGAAGAACATCTAGTTGGATCTTTATTAGGTTTTAAAATTGGTGAAATAAATGTATATTGCCAAGATGGGGGGGTTATTAACTCAGTTTGGGCCAGAATAAAACCTTATGTATTAATGAATATGTAGTTTTAGAAAGGATTTTATATATCTCTGGTATAATACCATCATTACCCGGTGCTTTGTTTGATTTAAGCTTATTTATTTGTGTAATAACTTCTGTATATGAAATACTCTTGTCCAATAGTTTAATCTGTTGTTTATTAAGCTTTTTATTCATGTTTGTGGTTATAAACTCCTTTATTTTATCTTTAGGTTCCATGTTAATGTTGTTATGGTTAATCTTGTGAAAGTGATTTCTAAATTCATCCAGTATTTCTGGTATACTAGAAACATTTTTCTTTTTCCTTAGAGAAAAGATTTCTTTGATATGGTTTTGTTTATTCAATCTTTTTGTTTTATTTTTAAGTCTATGTAAGTATTTGGGGCTTATTGAATAAGACAAAAACTTGTATTTCTCTAAAGTTATTTTAACTTTATGAGTTAAAATTTCTTTGTATTTCTCATTTAGTTTGTTTATTTCTTCAATAACTTTCTTGTCCATAATATTTTCTTTATTATTATGCTTATAAGAGTCTAGTTTACTTTGAATATCTAACAATTCCTTATCCCAAGATTTCCTTTTGTTATTATACCATCTGATACTTTGTCCATATAGATATGATTTTAAGGCATCCCAAACATAGACAATGGAGACTTCAGGAGTATTATTTATGTCTAGAAAATGTTGTACTTCTGAAAGTATATATTCTTTATAGTCTTTTAGCTGAGTTAAGTATGCTGGTATCCTTTTGATCTGAACATTATGAGTATTTTTATCATGAATTCGAAAACAATTGAGTTATGATCAGATATAGGACATGAAATGATTTTGGAATTAATTAAATCTGTTACCATCTGGTTAGAAATAAAGACCCTATCTATTTTTGAATAAGTTTTGTATCTGTTAGAAAAAAGGTGTATGGTAATGATTTTGACTCTATCTGATTATTAATATCATTCAAATGATAAGAATTAGCAAAATCATTTAAATGTTTTGCATTAGATGTAATTCTTCTTTTCTTTATAGTGGTAGTATCACTTTCATGTAGTATACAATTAAAATCACCAGCTAAAATAATATCCCCTACAGAGAATGATATGATCTTATCAATATGATGTTTCACTGTATTAATACCAATTCCAGGTATCCAATATACATTAATTAAAGTGTAAGTCTTCCCATTAATTTGTATTGTAACCATACAAAACATTCCTTTGTCATCCTGATAAGACTTAATGGTTTTAGGAATGGGCATACTTTTATTCCATAAAATAGCCACTCCTCTTTTTTCTGAGTGTGCTCTGAACTAACCAATACTGTATACTTATTAGTGGCTAGTTTATCAATATCTTTTTCAAGAGATGGGTTTCTTGCAGGAAGACTAGATTGGCCTTGTGTAGATTAATGTATCTTATTAGGCTTGCCCTTTTACACGGATTATTCAATCCATTAATGTTTAAAGAAATTCCTTTTAAAGATGTCATTTGGCATTTTTAAAACTCAAGAATCTTATGATCAAAATAACAAATAACAAGATAAATAATGTTACATCTCCTCTTTTAGGTGTACCTTTAAACATAGCTGTATTTATTAAATCTCTTATGGGATTTTGTATAGGATTCAATTTTGTTTGTAGTGACAATGAGTGTACAAAATATATTGTGGATGTCAAAACTATATACATATAACAATGAACAAGTGAAAATAATGTAAGGATTAAACCTTGCATCCCGCCTGAGTTGAAAACTCCAACTTAGAGCAGTATTTACTACTCAAGTTAACCCCTACCCTAAGCAGCAGTACCTCAGCTACCACCTTATCAATTTAATACTAGTTATATTTAACTGAGGTTAACAGTTTTCAATTCAATTATCTATCAAGACAAAACTACACATTTGGTAAAACAGCATCATATAAACTAAAATAAACTTTTTTTTTTTTTTTTTTTAAAAACTGTTCATACTATTATATAGATCTATGTAATATATAACACTTGTATTCTAATAGCATTCAAATAATCTTAATGTTAGAAATTAAGAGGAGAGAAAATTATGTTCTAACATTCATTTAAATCAAAAACTTTGGCTAATATGATTCAGACATTACATGCATTAAGATGCATCTATTTTCTGTCATGTGAATTCTATCAACAGCTTCCAAAAAAATCTTGAATTGTTTGTATATGAGCATTTACTTAAACTCATTATTGTCAATAGAGTAAAATATTGTATTCATAAAAATTATTATAAATCATATTGCATAGTTATGCAGATTCTCAGAAACACCTGCGTTATTACCTAAAAAAAAAAAAAAAAAAGCCATCACACACATAAACACAGACACACACACATACATATACACACACATATACACACACACACATACCCACACACACACACACACACACACACACACACACACACACACACACACACACACACACACACACATATACATACACATATATACATATATACATACACACACACACACACACACACACACACACACACACACACACACACACACACACACACACACATATATCTGATCTCACCGAGCCATGCCCCTGCAGAGCACCATCCCACTTGCCGTCCCCAGAACAAATCTGTCCGCTTCACACAAAATAATGCACAGCAAACACACACTAGCAACCAGATTTTACAATCATGCTAACCTACTGCTTTAAAATATATCACATGACATTTCTTCCAGAATAGAGTTATAAGATTATTTATGCTTGTCAATCAGATGAATTAAATGAGTTATAGTAAAGTATATGTTTGGGACACAAGTTTTAACACAGATTATTATGCTACTGTTAAGTAGATTTTCAAAAACATTTAAATAAATGTTTCATTTTCTATGCCTTCTAAAATAAGATATTTACTTGCTACAAGAAACTACATCATCTAAACTCATCATAACTGACACATTTTATGAATAGAGTATTTTTCCTGAATCTGTGGTGTGTCAGTGTGATAACCTTGTCAATGTTTATACTAACTGCTTTCAGTTTCTCTGTGAAAATTCTGTGAGTGAAGCTTCTGAGGAAACTCATGGACACTGTGCATGAGACAGCCCACATCCCAGATTGTCTCCCTTAACATTTTGGGAAACTTATTAAAACTTGTGGCAAACATTCATTTTGTCAATAGAGTAAAACATTGTATTCATAGAAATCATTACAAATCATATTGGATAGCCATGCAGACTCTCAGAAAAAAGCCATCACACTCACACACACACACACACACACACACACACACACACATATATATATATATATATATATATATATATATATATATATATATATATATATATATATATATATCTGATCTCACTGAGTTGTGTCCCTGCAGAGCACCATCCCACTTGCTGTCCCCAGAATAAATCTGTCTGCTTTATACAAAACAATGCACAGCAAACACATATTGGTAACCAGATTTTACAATCATGCTAACCTACTGCTTTAAAATATATCACATGACATTTCTTCCAGAATAGAGTTATAAGATTATTTATGTTTGTCAATCAGATGAATTAAATGAGTTATAGTAAAGTATATGTTTGGAACACAAATTTTTAACACAGATTATTATGCTGCTGTTAAGTAGATTTTCAAAAACATTTAAATAAATGTTTCATTTTTATGCCTTCTAAAATAAGACATTTACTTACTACAAGAAACTACATCATTTAAACTCATTATAACTGACATATTTTATGAACAGAGTATTTTTCCTGAATCTGTGGTGTGTCAGTGTGATAACCTTGTCAATGTTTATACTAACTGCTTTCAGTTTCTCTGTGAGAATTCTGTGATTTGAAGATTCTGAGGTAACTCAAGGACATTGTGCATAAGACAGCCCACATCCCAGATTGTCTCTCTTAACATTTTGGCGGAAATTTATTAAAACTAGTGACAAACATTCATTTAGCAGTGTAAATGCATCTAAACATGACAGAACCTCCACAATGTATTCCACAGATCATCACAGCCTCTATGCAAGTGAAATTAAACTCAAAATTACCAACAAGCAATAAAACTCAGCATTCTTCTCCCAACTCAATTTTCATACAAATCCTATTATTCACTGTGCCCACACAGTCAAAAGCATTTCTATATATTAATAAAGAAAAGAAAAAGAGAGTAGAAAATAAAAGGGAGTGAGGCAGAAATAAAAAAATGTAAAAGAAAGCTGTAAGAAGTATATACAATGGAATGTTACTTACTGTTTATATTAATAGAGTTAAAAATAAAACATATTATTTACTCTTATTTAGTTCTGATTATTATTAGTTAAAGCATGACAGATTATTTACAAACAAGCATAAGCAGTATAATCAAGGAAGTATAATTAGAAATAGCATTTGAAGAACTTATAAACTTTTACAAGAAATAAATATGTTATTATTCTATTAATGATATTTTCATTACTGTTCTCTCCCTGCCCTCCCCCACCCTTTACCCACTACATAATCTAAATAGAATTTCATTATTTAAACAAAGAAAATAATAAAAGAAGAAGGAAAAAAAAAGATAAAGATAAAAAAATGTATCAAATTACTAACCTTACTTTTTTCAGAAAGAAAAACAAATCGAGTCACAGCCTGCCATTAAATCCTCAGGCATTTTGACTGGTTATGAAACAAAACATTTCTTTGCACATAGAGAATAACTTTGATTAAATCTTTTCCAAAATATTTGTGGCTTTCTGGAAATGCAGGAACTATATTCAAAAAGATTAATAATGAACTAAAATGATGAGAGAGAAAAAAAACATATAACAAATCAATTGTTTTTTAGTCTCTTCTTCTTCTCTGAAGTCTTCCAGGAAGCTTCAGTTGCCAATCTCTTTATTGTAGAATTAGCCCATTCCATTTCTTCTATTTTATCCAAAATCCTTTTTCTTTGACAAACAGTAAAGCAGAGTCTAAATCATCGAAGACCTTAGGACCATCAGGAAGGAAGATTTTAAGCTTGGCAGGAAACAGAAGGTATGTTTTAAACTGTGCTTTTTAAGCTCCCTTATTAGTGGCAGAAAAACTTTTCTTTTAGCAATTACCATGGAAGAATAGTCATTGTCAAAACGCACAGTTGTCTCATTAAACTTAACAGGAGCTTTAGCCCAAGCAGATTTAAGAACCATCTCTTTATCAAAAGATGATAGAAATCTAACTATAACTGATCTAGGATAGTTTTTGTTAGAGTTGGTATTAGCTATAGATCTATGTGCTCTTTCGATACCAAAAGAGAATGCTTCTGGTAAATCTAAAGTTTTAGGGAGCCATGTTGTTAAAAAGAAGTAATATTGTTACCTTCAATATTTTCTGGCAGTCCAAAAATCCTAATGTTATTGCGCCTAGATCTATTTTCCAGGTCATCCAGCTTTGTTTGTAAATGTGTATTTTGTTTCAGCAGAAACTCAATGTTGATTTCCTCTTCTTGTATTTTATTTTCCATGTCATTCACAGCTTCTTCTATGCCTGTAATCTGGATCTTCTGTTGTTGCAGGTCCATATGTAACAAGTCTATTTGTTTTGTAGTTTTTCTATGAAAGTGTCTATTTTAGTATCCATTTTATCCATCTTAGCAGTAAGTTGCTGGACTATAATTATCAGAGACTGAAGTTCTTTCTTGATGCTGGAGTCTTGAGAATTTGTCTTACTGGAACTCATTTCAGACTGATAAACTGACAGGAAAATTTCCAAAGTAATTTCTGACAGGAATATTATTAAGATTTCCTTTCTTTTTTAGATATAGTTCAAGAACTATATAAAACAAACATATTTAGAAAGAAAATTACTTCAAGAATTAATTTTTTTAAGTAATTAATTCCTGTCAATGTAATGAAATTGGTGGAGCTGAAGAAATCTGCTGCTATCCTGTGTTCATCCTTGGCCACGCCCCGGGCAGTGTCTCTTGACTGCATGGAAATCATCAATGCAAGATTTTACTCATCGTTTTCCACTTGACAGTCTGAAGATTTTTTTATATTTCTGGCCACGAGACACTGCTTCATGGTGTGACTGTCTGATGAGGAAGTCCCGGGGAATCATCGTCAAGATCTCGTCTGGATAGACATAACCTTTGAACCCTATATGTCATTCTATGCTTTATGCAGTTTGTTCAGAAGCTTCCAAAGAGGGCAATTTGAATCAAAAGCATCTATTTCTTGAAAAGTAAGGCATCTACAACATTTTAAAGAGCCTCTGCTATTTCTAGTTTGTTCGTAAATGCTTATAGACTTTTAGATTCAGCTAAAAATGTATGTTTAGTTTACAGAAAATAGTCCAGATAGAAAATGTTAATTAAACATGTTTTTCTTTCTTCATAATCAACTTCAAGATCTTACAAACTACTATATGTTATTGGGCTCAATTAATAGTAATTCTTCTTTCAACAACCTGATCTGCCATAATTTATGTTTATTTATAAGGGTCATTTTCATAAATAAGTTATACCTAAATAGAAATGGATACTTACTCTTCATGTAAATACCTAAGTATTTGAGTGATTTTATGAGCAAACGTTACCCAGCACACTATGTTATTTATGGATATATTGAGGAATTTAAGACCTAATAATTGTTTTCAACACCCTTCTTGTTTAACTAATTAATACTCAATGCAGTGTGATTTGTATTATATGTTGTCCTTGCTATCCACACACACACACACACACACACACACACACACACACACACACACACACACACACACGCAGACACATATACACACAAGCATACAGTCATATACATTTATATATTAAATTCATATATACATGACGAGCTTGACATAAAATAGATCTAATTGATTAATACAGCTATATATCCTTAAAGCTCTTTTTCTTCAAATCTCAGTGATTGTTTATAGTTTTAGCTGTTATAGTTGAATGACTAATACCTGCAGATTTTAAAAAGATTTTTGAAAAAGATTTTTTTATATATTGACATTATTGAGTTATATGTTTGAAAACTTGTTCATTTACTGCACTGATTCAGACCTGAATATAGTACTCTTTTATTCAGAAACCAAACTTTACTCAGTCCACTATGTTATTTTGGATACATTTTGTAATTTAAGATTTAATAATTGTTTTTAACATCTTTTTTTGTTTAGCTAATTAGCTTACAATGTAGTGTGACTTGTATTATATGTTGTGCTTGCTATCCATACACACACACACACACACACACAAGTATTCAGCCATATACATCTATATATTAAAATACTTATGTATATGATTGGCTTGACATAAAATAGAACTAATTGTCTAATGCAGCTATATATTCTTAGAGCTCTTTACCTCAAATCACAAAGATTGTTTAGATTTCGTGCTGTTATAGTTGAATGACTGATACCTGCAAATTTTTTTTAGGTATTATTGAAATGGATTTTATTGAAATATTGATAATATTGAGTTATATTTTTGAATATATGTTTGTTTACAGCACTGTTAGAGACCTAAATATAGTTCTCTTCTGCCCAGACATTCAATAAGAATTATTTCAACCAAGACTCTTTAATGTTAACATTATACTTTATAATTCATATACATCTAGATTTTCTAGACTCTAAGGCACTTTATCACTAGATAAGAGTTAGTTAACTCTTTGAATTTAATTCACACCTAAGAATATAATATATTCTCTTTCATAGAGATTCCTCATTTTTCTTTCTATAGTAAAAAGTAGCTCCATATTCATGGTTTTATATAATTTACTTGGGTCTATATTATGATATTGCACACTCAGAAGAACAAATGACACATAATCAACCCCATGTAAGTGAAAGCTTACAATGTCGAAACCTCAGAACAGCAATCTTTTTCCAAGGGAAAAAATCGCTGTTCCGAAACAAAAAAAAATGTAAAACATTAAATAATGTGGGGGGGGGGTTTGCCCCCACACCCTCCTACTTAAATATACCAACTCTAAGATTGCTCTACAGTGTCGAAAACGGCAAAGTAACGAAAGTGGTCAAGTGAATTCTTTCCCAGGGAAAGAATTCACTGAAAAGCTGCCTCACTATTTTGCCTTTTTGTCATTTTCAGTTCGACAAAGACGCATTTGACAACCTGCGTCTGCGACAGTGTAATAGAGAGCTGATGTACTTCATGTTTGACATGAGTTTTTTTCTTCTCTAATATTTTGTCTTCTTTCCTTAATATTGGATGTGTTCTAGCAGTATTAATAATATTTTTTTAGATTAATGTAAATGTAATCACTAGAATTCTAATTAGAAGCCATATTTTAACACTCAGGTCTATTTAATCTTAGGCAGTAACTGTTTAGATGTTGCTACTAGGTAGAAGGTTACTTTGGGTGATTGATGTCATCCAGATTATGAGTTTTAAACTCCAGGTGGGTTTTGAATGAATATAATGGTATAAGTTTATGTTATGTTTTTCTGTTATTAATCTTTCAGATGTTCATTTTTTTTATGCAATGAAAGACGTCATAAATCTATTTTCTTTGTTTTTCTTATTGCAATTTAGGAACAATTTAGTAATCAGTGTTCCTCTCAGTTCTATAGTTAAATATTTTGTATATAAATATATAGTTAACTCACTAACATACTTTTAGATGGCTTCATTAAAATGCATTTCAATTAACATCAATGGCTTAAATAACCCAAGTAAAACGGATAGTTTAAATATCTCAAACTGCATAAATCTCATCTAATATTTCTACAAGAAACTCATTTACTATCCAACAATATAACTGAAATTGAATCCAAATAATATAAAATTTTAGAAAGTTCAGAACATTCCAAAAAAGGGGGGGGGCATAGCTATATTGTGGAACAACACAATTCCTTCTCTTAAAATAATAGATATATATAAAGACAACAAAGGGATGTTTTGTTCAGTCACTATTGAACTAAATAGAAAAATGTATACTCTTATTAACATATATTGGATCCCTGGAATTGGAGCCAATACAGTAAAACAACATCTAGACTAAATTGTGCAGTACTCTAAAGGTGATATTATATTAGCAGGAGACTTTAATTGCATTTTAGATAATAAAGATTCTAGCACTAATGGCAGAAGAAAAATATCAGCATCAGCCAAATTACTAAAGGATTTTATAGAAACATATCTATTAAAAGACATAAACATTTTTGCGGACTCTAATTCTTTGTTCTTTACTTTCTACTCACACAGACACAATACATACTCCAGAGTAGATAGAATTTTAGTTTCCAATAATTTAACAGATTCTTTAATTAGGGCAAAAATAATCACGTCACTTGTCTGACCATAATTCTATATCTTTTGAATTATTAGTTAATTCAAATATTAATATTCAAATAAAAAGGATTCCTGCGTACATTACTAAATTAAAAGATTTTAATTAATTCATCTCTTCTGAAATACAGAACTTCATAGACATCAACAATACAAAAGATACATCAGAAATATATATATCTGGGATGCCTTAAAAGCTTATTTATATGATAGAATCATTAATTGGTATAATTAAAAAAGGAAATTATGGGATAAAGAATTACAAGATATACAATAGAAGATAGATAATCTGAAACTTGAAGCTGGGGAGTCAAAGATAACACTGTCAAAAGAAGAGAAATAGACTTATTGAATAACAAATGCTTAGAGATACTTAACCATAAAACCATGATAAATTTAGAAAAATTTAAATGTATTAATTTTTCTACTAATCCCATATTGTTTAATATTTTGGCAAATAAAGCAAAAAGGTTAAACAAATGTAATCATACCAATGAAATATATTCCCCCAAAAAGAAAAAGATGATCTCAGATCTGCATAATATTTTAATCGAATTCAGATATTTTTTTCTTAATATTAATCAAACATCTAGTTCAATTGATTCTAAAGAGAAAATTAAAAATTTTATAAATAAATATACTAAAACAAGACTAACGGAAGAACAGATAATTTGTATGGACAAACATATCTTTCAAAGATGCTCAAACCCAAATTACTAAATTAAAAATGAATAAAGCACCTGCTAATGATGGTATTATGCTGGGAATTTATAAAATCTTATCTATTAGTGCTCTAAAATTACTTCACAAAGTTTTCAGTATTGCTCAAGATAATAACATAATTACTCCCTCTTGGAAATACACTTTTATTTCTCCCATTTTAAAAGCTAATGAAGACCCTACTAAATGTTCATCTTATAGGCCCATCTCTTTATTAAATATGGATTATAAAATCTTTATGTCAATTTATGCTGATAAGCTTAAAAATGTTCTCCCTAAGCTAGTAGACGAAGACCAAACAGGTTTCATAGTATATAGAACCACTTATGATAACATAAAAAGAATAATTACCCTCTTGGAATCTGTTAAAAGTCTAAATAACTATTTGACTCTAATTAGTCTAGACATAAATTGTGCTTTTGATTCAGTTAACTGGGAATACTTATACATCATATTAGGGAAATTACATTTTTCAAATAGCTTTATAAATCTTGTCACTCAACTATATAGTGGTAGCCAAGCTTACATTAAAATAGGTACTAATCTTTCTCAAAAGATCCCCATTATTAAAGGTACCAAGCAAGGATGCCCTTTGTCCCCATTATTATTTACTTTAATTATGGAACCATGGGCAAATCTAATAAGAGGGGCCGAAGATATTGAAGGCTTTAAAATAAATTTAAATGTTTCTTCAAAAGTACAAATGTTTGCTGATGACATATTGATTACTATTTGTGGAACTAATATATCTATACAAGCACTTTTTAAAGATATGGAATACTTTCAAAGAAATTCTGATCTTACCTTCAATCACAGCAAAATACAAATCCTTTGAACTGGTTCAAATTTTATATACATGATGAATATAAAAATATTAAGCACAATCTGATCAAATTTTTTACCTAGGCATAGTTATTACTAATAATATTAAAGATACTATTCAAATAAATTATAATAATAGTTTATTAGTCATTGAAAATACTATTAAAAATAGAATAAAATTCCTTTTTCTATGGATGAAACACTTCCTATCATAAAGATGATCCTATTCCATAAAATACTGTACATTATTGAGTCTATTTCAATACCCCCTCCCTATTCAATTTTAAGAAAATTCAACTCAATAATTCAAAAATTCTTATGGTTCCCCAAAAAAAACAGAATCTCATTAGCTTACGATATACATAATTGGGACAATGGTAGTGTAGCATTACCTAATCTGGAGATTTACTCAATTTCCTCAGTGGTCAATACTATTTCTCTTCTTATTGATTCAGATTATATGGCAAAATGGAAAGAGATTCTAGGCATATTAACCCTAGATTCAATCCGTACCAACAGCTCTAAAAAATTAAACCTAATAAACAATTCATTTAAATGGATACTGAAAGATTTTCTTCTTTAACCTCTCCACCCATGGCTTTAAGTCTAAATATATAGAACTCTTATTGAAATTTTTTAAAAATTATATATTTAAATATAATATATACAAAAATTGGCTATTTCTTCTCTTCCCCATAGCTTATACACAAGGAGTTATATTCTTCTCAGATTATGCAAAAATGATGTCACTTCAGCAAAAAATGATTACTATTTTGGCATCAAATTATAACAGATAATGATATAAAACCTATTAATCTAGTCATTGATTAATGTAAACTAGATACATTTTCATGGCTGAAATTACAAGAAGGTAGACAATATATATATTAAATAAATTGGAGCTAATACCTACAGTAAAAACAATTAATTCCAAAATTATTACACTATATGATTTTATCAACACAATATAAGTCTCCTTCTAAAAATAAACTGTCCCACATTTATAAGACAATTAAGCTTGATTTGAACATACATTCTGATAATTATTGGAAATAGTTTTTTTCAATTAATAACTGTCTTCCCTCTGAGAAAAATAAATTAAACATTACACAATCAGCAAGTATGACAACATCTTTACTTTAATGGAAAGTATTTACTTGGAGATTTTTACATAGATCATTCCTCACTCCATTTAATATGAGTAAAATATGTAAGAAAAATGTTAATTGTTGGAGATGTAATAATGAATTGAATGCTGACTGGTCTCATATGTTTTATGATTGTTTATTCTTAAAAAAAATCTGGGAAGATGGTAATAGTTTTCTGCAAGCAATATTTTCTGATAATTTTTCACTTTCCAAATCACTTGTTTTATTCAACACTTCAGTTCCAGATTATATAAAAGAAAAAATACCCTTTGATTTGGTGTATACTTTCTATAGCTAGAACAACCATCACATGAAATTGGAAATCCAACACTCCCCCCCTCTTTTCAAGAATTTAAGAACCTTCTCCTTGAAGTGAGTAATTTAGAAAAGTTAACTATTAAAGCCAGATCTTCCAGGAATACTAACCTATGTAACTTGTGGAATAATATACATAAACTTTTTGGCAAATAGTTTGATAATTCTGCTTCTGAATGCTAGATACCATTACTATGATCTTTTAAATTATTTGTATGGTGAACGTCTTTGTACATAGTTTTGTTATATTTGTTATTTGTGTATAGTTTTTTTTTTCCTTTTTTATTTTATTCAAGAAAATTTTACATTTCCATGTTAACAGTTGATTATTTCAGAAATGATTTCAATAAAACTGTTTAAAAAAAAAAGAAATTCTGCTGGGGGTGGAGACTAGATGGCCACCTGAGAGCAGTGAATTTTGAGAGCTCCATAAACTAGTATAATAATATAGGAAAATGTTATTATTTTCAAGTTTAAAACATCGGCAATCTATAGATAAACTACTAAACTACATAAATATAAATTTTAGTGGAGATATACAAAAATGTTCCTGTCAAATAACTTGGAGATATATTGCATCACTGAATATGAGCAACTCAAGGAATTCTCATCTAGATGCTGCTTCGAAAAAAGAACTACAATTGATGACATCTACCTTACAGGAACTATCTTTGAAGGTGGCTTTAAAAATGACTTAGAAAATCTCAAATTAAATTCACAAAAGCAAGACTGATACTTTTAAGGAACTATTACAGCAACACCATACATAAATAACAAATATAGAGACTTCTCTAAATGACATTGAAGGGAGACTCAAAGGGGAAGAATTCCAAAAATAATTTCTGCTTAAGCAGAATACATGGCTACTTAACAAAATAGATAACTTAGAAAATAGGGAAAGGAGAAACAACATAAGGATCTTTGGTCTGCCTGAAAACTCTGAAGGAGAAGACATTCCCCAGGACTCATGAATCCTCCATGTAACGGAAACGCTAGTCTAAGAGTAAGACGGCAGTGCGCCATGCATATTAATGAGGACACACTGCCTCAACTCTTAGGCTAACATGGAGCATGCACGAGTGCAGGGGGCATGTCGGACTGCTGAACAGTCCAAAAATCCACGCCCCAGCAAATCTCTCAATCAGGAAATGTCAACCTACATGAGCGAGTCCGTTCAAATGTGTACATACCCAACATTACACTCCCCCACATTCTGAACCCCTGTACAATTATGAAATGTAAAACTTTAATTTTTTTTATTATTCCTGATATAGCTGCCCGTATTTGCATGGGTTTGCCCATTGCTTAGCTACAGTTAGCAGTTTAAACATCAAAGAGGATAATAAGAAACGTATATGCAAATTAAGCAAAATAGCGATAGCATAGTGGTAGAGCCTTCGCATAAAGAGGAGGTATTCCCGGTTCTGGTCCCACCACTCCCCTTTCTATTTTCTGTTGGAAATCTGTATATAAAAATAATCCCTGACATTTATCATTTAAGTGTCAGTAAAAAGCATTGAAATGGCCTATGTAGTAGTGAATAAATTTTATACATATATATATATATATATATATATATATATATATATATATATATATATAAAGTGAAATGTTTATGCATACTGATGGATGCATAAGTAATGCATCTTAAGCAATGTGAAGCACTGCTAAGCAAAGTTTACCAGTATTAAGCATATTTAAATATAATTGCTCGTAGCTAAGCACTGCTTTAACTAGTGCAATAGCTTTGCGCGGAGCTGTGCATCGCACAAATGAGCGCAAAACAGAAGATGTTTGCGCGTAGCTGCGCACCGCGCTAAACAGCGCAAAGGCGGGCAACAATGGGCAACGTAGAGCAACATAGAGCAACGTCGGGCAATGTAGAGCAACGTCGGGCAACGTAGAGCAATGTCGGGCAAAGCTTAGCAAAGTCGGTAAAACACAGCCACACCTCCTAACCAGTCTGGCCAGTAGTAAAATAAAAAGCAATGACAGGCCTCGAACCCAGGATACTGTGCACTATAATCACAGTACTGAACCACTAAGACATGACAGCTTTTCATAAGTATGCACTTTCAACACACACATACATATCAATGGAAGTTTACCCATTGCTAAGTAGGTGTGCTTGGCTTCAGCTGAGTTTTTTCAAAACTGGCCAATCACAAATAAGTGTGGGAAATGATGCATATTTAAGCTCCATAGGTGGGAATACTTGCCATAACTGGTTGTAGCTCCCATCTGCAGGCAGCAATGGCCGGTGCTGGAGAGGGCTCTCATTTTCGAGCACAACGTTGGGGCATTGAGGAGTCAAAAGTAATGGTTTGGCTCCTTGCCCATAATCATTAGGATAGACTCCTGCGAGGCCAGTACCAGGGCACGCAATAAAAAGCAGAAGCTTGGGACCGTCTAGCTCATGAACTCACCAGTGCCACAGGTGTCCCTCGGACTGTTGAGCAGGTCAGACACCACCACGCAGACCTGAAGAGACGCAAGGCAGATCAACAGGACCAGTGGATCCAGGAGGCCCCTTGAGATGGAAAATGCCTCACTACTGAGTAAGTAGCCATGGAATTAAGTACGTAAGAATTGCTATCCTAGTGTATACTATGGATAGGTATATCTCAATATCACTTAATTTACTTCAAAGCTGCAGGTGTCCGTGCTGCGAATCAGCAAGCCTATGCAGATAGGCTGCTAAGGCTGCACCACCAGGCAGCTTAGTAATTATTCTGCTTGTACTGTTATGTAAAATAAATGAGAGAGCCTGAAAAAAAGTGTTTTATCACAATAAAGAAAGGTATAAAAATTCCCTAATAATTATTCTGCATGTACTGTTATATAAAATAAATGAGAGAGCCTCTAGAAAAGTGTTTTAAGTCTTTAATAAAGGTATAATTCCTGGAGTGTGTCTGTGTCATTTTATTTAATATGTTGCTGTACTCTTGCATTATAGAAATAATACTGTTGTATTAAGCGCTGTTAACACACAGTTGGGTAGGCCCATATAAAGTGGATGAAGGGTGTGCCAGTAGCTTTTAAGCATATTCACAGTTCTCAACTGTTGGTTCATGCCCAGCATGAACAGGTTAATCTGGCACATGAGTAGCTTGTTATTGTGTTCCCCAGAAATGTCACTGTGCTGGCAGAAATGTAGGGAGCTGTTAACATATAACTGATAATTTCACCTAAAATATCTAGATAAGTATAGGAAAGTAGAGCTGTCAGTGTACCATCTCAGCAGTAGTGTGTCTGAGCAATTCACAAAATATGTAGCAGTAACATCTGCATCCCGGACAGTTTGTATGTCGGATACAGCCCATGTATATAAAGATCTAGCAAAAAACATTTCACGAATTAAGGACAATTGGGTAGTGTAATAATACATGTAGCGGACATATAACTGCAGTTAATAGGAATGTTGTGTAAACTAGAAGGATATATAAGTTGTTAATGGAGCTGTCATTTTCCACCCTACTGTATGTGCATAAAAATGCAATTCCACACCTCAATGGGTAGGTCTAATCTCAAAACATTTGTTGGGACATATGTCCTATTGGTTTATAAATATCTGCATTTATTTTGATGCATGTGCCCTGTTCAAATACCACAATATTGGTGGCCTGTTGCCATCAATTAAACCTGCATGCTGTTGTAATGTCCACTGTTGTTCCATATATGCATGTGTCATGCTTGCTGTTCAACTGTTGGAACTCTGGTGTGTTGGGTTAATGGGAATACTTCTGCATGCTGTTATAACTAATTGGGAATGCTGTTGACTGTTACTAACCCATATTTTCATTAAATCCTCCTAAACATAGAAAGTATGGTAAGGCCGGTCCCAGTGGACCCACCTGTCCCATCTCAGCTGGCAATGGCATCTGGCACCAGCAGGTCCGGTGCCCAGCCTGGGACCTCCTCCTCTGTTAGCCCTGTGCCACCTTCGGGGGGAAGCGCTGCAGGGGATGGTGCTTGTCCCCCCCTTGTGCAAGAGTGGGTGGAGGAGGGCCATCTATCACCCTTCGAATGGTCCGGGCTGTGGTGCGTAGAGAGATCGAACATTCTGTCGCTGATCTTCTATGCCAGCTTGAGGCACGAGTGGCACAACTCACGGGTGAGTCTGCCCCTCCTATGCAGCCCCCCAGGACAGCCACACTCTGGGCTGTGAAGGTGCAGTAGTGACTGCCCATGGGTGAGGATCTTAGTTCCACTGTTGCCATCTGTGGGCTCATGGGCTTGCAATTTCCAAACATCCTTTCCCGTCAATGGTGTCCACCCACCGCATGTGTCATATTCCGCCCCTGTATGCATCTTGTTTGTCCTGTCTGTTTACCTCCCCAGCCTTCCTCCCCAAATATACCTACATCCCCTACCCCACATTCCACTCTCACCTGGAAAAAGAAAAAAAAGGGCAATCTGCTCCAAAAAAAATTATGCCCCATACATAGCTGCCCATTTTGCAAACATGTCTGCTGGATATATAAAATGTAATTCAATTGGCAGTACAACATACTTTGTTGTCCTCACCCCACTCCCAGGGGTGAAAGTTTCATATTTCCCTCCAAAATTATTGCATATGCACAGCCGTTGCTGTAAATAAACGGGCAGCTATGGTGCTTCCCTACACCCGCCCTGCACATCCCAAGCTGTTTTCCCTACTGTCTTTCCCTCTTTTTGTCCCTTTTTCACCACTGTCCTATCTCCCCATTTTCTTTTCTTTCAAAGAAATGAGCGCGAGGGTTAGTGGGAGTAAACACTTTTAAGCAGTAGGTAGCGGATTTGCGCGAGTGTGCGCTTGTGTGCGCTTAGCTAAGCATTGCTAAGCTTTGCTCAAACCCGCGCAAACCCGCTTACAACTGCTTAAAAGTGCCTTAGTCACCCTGCATGTGAGGGCCCTTGTTCTGCTCAACAGCAAAATAAAACACCACTGTCAGTCTCGAACCGCGGACCTTGGATACACTAGACTGCATGAAGTACCACTAAGCCACAGTAGATATACAGCAGGTTGATATATCATGCATCAGAATGAGTGAATGTAAAGGAAAAATAGGAATGCCATAACACAAAACCTGTTCTATGGAACTTTACCAGCAGTTGTTGTGGAATTGCATTACATGGCTGTGATAAGAGAACCAGCCATTCTAGCAGTAAATGATGTTACAGCAGCACTTTACAACCCCCACACAGTATCATAGAAGGACAAACACTGGCATATCTGAGTAGGGCAGAGGACATACATTCCCAACTATGACTACATTTCAGGGATGTCCCTGATTTTAAAACATATGTTAGCTGTGTCCCTCTGAATCCTCTGAAAAGTACTGACGTTAGGCAGAAAGGTGTGGTATTACACCTAATGAATAATGACAATATGTAGGAGTTAGACACCACTTGTACTTCAGAAAAAGTGTAGTAATGCATATGCACTGGTTTTCCTGAAGTCTCCACTTACTGTCCCTAATATTTTTAAGGTGTACCTCACTTTTACCTACCTTTACCTCACTCTGTTCAAATATGTACCTGAGTGTTTCAGAGGCCTGGCCGAGGCAGAAACCCACAGGCACATCAGCTTTTCTGCTGTTACACACTGTGCAAATAGCTTTCGAAGCAGTTCCACAAGCATACCCTTATGTAGGAGTACAACACTGAAATACCAAAGGATGTAGCCATATACTGGTAACAAACGACTGTAACAATGCCATTGTACCAGTGCTGGAAAGACCTGTGCATTGCACAGACAGAGAATAACAGCCTAATGTCTGTCTACCATCTGGATAGGTCCACAGTTGGGAGCTATGCAGACAGACTACTTGCATTGCTAAACTAACAGGTACACAGCAACCATTAAAGTCCAGCAAGATAACATTCACACAATAATACATAATGCTCGCTGTATGTCTGCATCCCCACCCAAATGTACAATATGCCTGTGTGTTCAGGGTCTACCAAGGTTGTAGGCAGGCATACTCAGTACTGGAAATGTCCAGTTTTCTTGAGCATCCTGTGCTAATGTCAACAATAAAAAAGCACAAACTGTGCAGAAGTGAGTACATTAATATTCACAGTATAGCAGTTCACAAACAGTTCATGTGCCAAATGAATACATCTCAATAACTACTTTTGTATGGCAGTTAATTGTATAAGTAGAAAAGAAACTACATACTCCCATGTGTCTTGTGTTAGCATTTGTAGGGGTGAGTACAATCCTACACTGACAACTGTGTACTGGAAGTGGCAACATTCAGGTCTGAGTACAACATTTAAATCACTGGCTACACACCTAGCTTCAGATATAAGAACTATACCAACCTTCTGACTTACACAATGGTGTCCACAGCAAACAAGCATGGGCCCCACTTTGGAAAACTGAAAGGGCTATGCCTACCTGACATAGCAATTTATAGCATTGGGTTGCTATGTCAGTGAGTACTGCAATTACCACACAGCAGGCTGCATGCAATTAGCAAATGGTGGCCACCAATTGGTGCAGAGACCATCACATGCACATGTGCAGATACCTATAAAAGCAGGCTGTACTTGCTGGCCACACATGCAATCATCCCACTGCAGATACTGAGAGAGAGAGAGAGAGAGAGAGAGAGAGAGAGAGACAGAGAGAGAGAGAGAGAGAGAGAGAGAGAGACACACACCCACCCACACCAGCCGAAAAAAAAGGCAAAGATACACAAAACTGAATGCTACCAACACATACAAAGGAAAGGTATGTAACAGATATGTATTTACTGGCATGTAGTAGATGTATTTGAAAACTACTCTACATACTTTGAAACATCAATATGTGGCAGCAGTACATGCACAGATGCCCTGCATAACTACTGGCATGGACAAATCAGTGTGTAGCTGTGTGCAGTGGGACATAACTGTGATATATGTAGCTCAGCATTAAATGTTAAATATCTGATCCATGTTATCTGTGTTCTGTACAGTAGTGTGGACAATGGCTGTTTGGGGGAGTAGCGCATACAGCTATATAAACATGGATGTGACAGAGTAACACATGTATGATAGTCATATCAATGTGTAGCTTAGCATTGGCAACTGCTGTACCAGGCTAGTATGCTAATCTAGCATTTGCAGCTATGTATACACACTCTAATATTACTGTGTGCTCACACGTGACACCTGTTCATGTTGCAGCAAGGCCCAACAGGTCAGCCATGAGGTCCAGGGACTTACAACAGTGTGGACCTTGTGTGTGTATGGCACACACATACGGAGAGATATATCTGTGTCAGATATATTAGCATCTGTACATGTGCATAGAGCAAGGGACATACTGCAACTGTTTGTGATGGGAGGTCATATATATGTTGGTGAAGGTTATGTGCATGTCTGTATGTAGGTAGTAGTGTGTGGCAAACAAGACAGCATACAGTGCTGGTATATGACATGTGGTAGTTAAACGCTGTGGGTGTGATTTGTTATGTTTGCAATGTTGCAGCCAGTGAGGCCTGCTAAAGCCACATGGGCTGAGAACACCTTCAATGCATTTCACACAAGACTGTGCAATATCATTACATAACTGTATACCTCACATACTTTGCATAATTGATATTCCCACCATGAAAGGTGGACTGTATATGCGCCTATATGTATATCTATATGTACACCGATGGATGTTCATATGTGTGTGTGTGTGTGTGTGTGTGTGTGTGTGTGTGTGTGTGTGTGTATATATATATATATATATATATATATATATATATATATATATAAATATATATATATATATATATATATATATATATATATATACATATACATATAGAGAGAGAGAGAGGGAGAGAGAGAGAGAGAGGGAGACAGAATCATATTTACTGCGACAGATGCCTGGTGACAAAGCCATGGCCTCAAGCTCAATGTCGAAAATGCATTGGCATCCCTTTTGCTAAAAACTCTGTACCCATGAACTACAACATAGGTGGTAGTCGACTTAACACCGAAAGTGTGATAAGAGACCATGGGACACAGGTGGACAGTAGTCTCCACTTTGATAATCACAGTGCCACACTAGTCATGTAATCTGTCTACGTGGCACACCTCATCACAAAAGCTGTGTCATCCAGGGAAAAAGAGGTCAGTGTTCCCCTCTACTCATCACTCACAAAACCCATTATAGAGTACAATGCCCCTTCTGGTATGTACCTCACAAGACATCTACAGCAACTGGAAAGGCCACAGACATACCTCACAAAGAGTATTACTGTCCTCAAACAGATGCCCTATGCAGACCGTCTCACAAAATCACAGCTAGACTGTGTCGCATACCACCAACCCAGAGGTGACCTCTGCCTAACATACAAAGCTATATCAAACCCAGAGCTGTTGGACATGCTCCACGTAAACAGATCACAATCCCTACAAGCTACATACTCTAGGGACCTATAACGTGTTACATGCCTGAGGGATAGATTCCTATCTCAGAGACATCCCATACTCTGGAACAAACTACCTATCAATAGCAAACAAAGCTCCTCAGTAGCACTCGCCATGAATAGTCTTGATGATTGGATGGGAGATAGGAAATACACCCCGGGAATCACCTCTGTGGCTCTGCTTGACAGGGGCACATGAAATTAAATTACTTGGGTGTCAAAGGCCAGGGTACCATCTGGCTAGGCTTCTATAGGCCCTAGGGCCAATAGCCTATTACCTACCTATGAACCAACACACACCCACATGTACTTGCTGCAATAATTGCTATGTGAGGTTGACTGAGTGTGATGGTGAATGTGTTGGTGAATGTGTCACAGTTGTGTATATGTGGGATAGCTTAGTGGGAAACTGTGTCTGTCATGGTATTATGTGTCTTAGCTCTGATCCCAGCAAAAAGATGTGTATGCTATTGCTAGCCAGAAAAAGCAGTATGGCATACGGTCTGACGTAGTCCCTTGGTGTTAACTGGGGTGTGCCATTGGAGGCTAAAGCAGTACATGTATGCTCATTGATTGGTACTGCTGGTAAATCCAAATCCTGTATGAACTGTAGCACTACCTGAAGCTGTAGGCCTAAACAGCACAGTATGGTGTATGTCCACATTGCTTGGAAACACTGTTTTGTGTGTTCCCTGTAGTCCTCACAGATTACATACCTCAGGCATAAGGGTTTGTAAGTACTGACACACAGTACTGTATGGTACACACGTAAAGCTCATCTGGGTTGCCATACCTCTGTGTCCTGTATGTATGCCTGATGTGTGTGTGTGGGTATGCCTGTAACATGCCCTCGGTCATATGTGTGTTACAGGATATAAGTGCGTATCTAGCAACGTGTGTAGTCTAGTACAGCAGTATGCCATCTATATTCACGAATGTGCACATATTTTAGGCAGGGGTTTTCCATCAACAACTACTGTGGTATACTGGTAATATTGTAACTGGACTTTACAATCATTGCAATGGATGACATCTTTCTTTATGCATTAGCTTGATATATACCTCCTGTGGCTAGGTGATGCATTGTGTCGCATACAATGTGCCATGTACTGTTGCATAGTCTTACATAGTGGTTTCTCTTTGTTGCTGTGCAGAAAATGGTTTAATATATAGAGTGTGCCAGGCACTGTCAGGCAGTTGTGGGTTGAGCACTGATATGTGGTATTGAAAGTTTGTATCCTCTGACAGACAATAGTTTGCTATTTATGGCAGTTCTTTGATATCTGTACTGTAGAATGTTAAGTGTGCCACATGACTTGCTCACACATATTGTTTCATTGTCTTCCAGGGTCATGGCCCACCATCGCAACCCTACCTATAGTCGAGCAGAGGATGAAATCCTAACCACCAGTCTCATCCAAAACTACACCCTGCTATTCTCAAGAACCAGCCAGGACCAGCATGAGTGGACTGCACTGTGGCAAGATGTTGTCCATAGGATAAATGACATAGGCATGCATAACCGGACATTTGAGCAGGTACGCCATCACTGCAGTGATTTAATTAGACATGTCCGGCAGCATGCGTCTGATGTCTGTAGGCAACAGCTTGCCACAGGTGGTGGGGTTACCACCCACCCCACCCCCTCACCAGAGGAGCTGCTCCTGAGTCTGGTGGCTCCTGGCCAACAAAAACAACAACAGCACACATGTATCATCATGGAGGCCGGAGCCCCCCAGCAAGTTCACATGGAGCGTGCAGGTAACATGGCATATCTGTAGACTACCGTTACCTCTATTGTTAGATCATGCATATGTGAGATGTGTACTGTGTAGTTAGAAGATGTGGAGCCTGGTGTTGTGCAATACTGATAATTTGGAACATGATGTGTAGGCCTGTGACTGTCAACTGTTGTACTACTGTAAGATTGCAAACCCACAGTAGCAATGCCACAGTTGTTGTCACTGGCAAACTGTCTCATATCCTTGTAGGTCCCTCTGGTGTGACAGCAAGACAGCAGACCCATGCTGGTGAGTGTGGTTTACATTTAATATTGCAAATAAAATGTGCATGTCATAGGTGAGGTGTAGGCCATGTACACATGTAACACACCTACGCATAATGCATGCTGTGCATGTTTGCTGTGAGACTATGCACATCTCAGTAACGTAAGTAGCAGCCTCAAACACATGCAATACACAGAGCATCCCAAACAATTGTGGATACACTGTAGTGGACATTGGATAGGCAGTCAATACATATGCACACAACATACACAACTTCGTCATACGCAGTACATGTTAATATGCTACACATGGCGCATTCAGACACACTCTGTAACGTCACACTCCAGTATCTCAAATGTCATCCACACAGCACATATAATATACCTAAGGGGTAGAGGCCTATCATGGGGCAGTGCGACCCTCTTCAACACACAACACATTCATGTTAGGCAATGCTCCCTATTGGGCACCTCACAAACCCATGTAACAACTGGCTGTGAAATGGTGAATGTAGCCATGGTACTGCGGTTCAGGTACAGCATGATAGGTGCTGGTCTGGCATACATTAGCAGCCTTGAGTGACCACATGATGCATGATGATGGCTCATGATACTACACCCCATCCAGTTACAGTAACCACAGTACTAAACATAGCATTCATTGCTATACACCTCAATGTTGTGTGTGTGCAAACGTATGCACCTATACACAATATGCATAGCAATCACCGTTTGCACAAAGTGACACATATATGTCTTGTAATGCTATTGAGTGTATAGGTCACATACACACATTGGGTATGTGTGATGTTTAATGTTGCAGTTGTGTTGTAGCATGCCATGTCATGGCTGGCACTGGCATGTCCACAATATGTTCTACACTCACCATAACTACTGTACAATGGCTATGTTGAGCAATGGTATTCCATCAGGTATATACGCACCACTCATCCTGTGTGTATACATAGCATGCATGAGCTAAACCTGTGTCCACAATTATCTGCTAAAGACACAGATGCTCTAATCAGTAACAGATATCTATGTGACACACAGATAAGCATCCAGCCATGGTATGTATACCTGTGAGTGATGGTGCACAGCACATTGAAGAGCTTGTAATACTTGCACAGCAATGTTGTGTCCATGTACACATTGCATTCCAGGGTGAGGCCAGTCACTGCACAGCAACACACATGCATCAAAGCCATGTATACTGTTATTAGCAAGGACTGTCTACACTTGCACTGCATGCTGTTGAGCAACACAAGTCCTGCATGCTGACATGTGTGATATGACTGTTTGTCTTGTGAAACTGTACCCCACCATCAACTGCTATAGAGTATGTTCTGGATTGCTGGTGGTGTGTGTGTGTGTGTGTGTGTGTGTGTGTGTGTGTGTGTGTGTGTGTGTGTGTGTGTGTGTGTATCTCTGCTTTAGTGAGGAGTGTATTTGTGTGCATGTGTGCATGTATGCATGTGTTCATGTGTTCATGTGTGCATGTGTGCATGTGTTCTGACATCATGTACAGATTGTAAAGTGTGTTTGCTGTCTTCCTCTCACAGGTGCTGAGGTTGGGCTGGTTCACTGCAGCAGGGAACCTGATGTCACTGACATAAATAGTGATAATGAGGATAGGTGTGTTGAGGCACAGGCATGTTTGCCAGGGTCTGTCATTGGGTCACCAATCGACAGTACACAGGTATCCACCCCATCCATGCACACAGTCATACTGCCAATACATCCATCATCACCAATGCCCTTAGCTGAGAGACAGTGTACAGTCGGCAATGGCCAGGACAGTGTGGTATCTATGGCACATGCATCCGGACACAGCAGCCATACCCAGAGGTCTGGAATGGTACCACATAAGCAGATGTCCAGGGGTTCTTGTCGGAGCACTGCTGGTCATCATGCCCCTTGCAGATGTGCCACAGGTCTTACAACCTCACGCATGTTCCAGGCTCTCATGGAGGCACAGGCACGTATGCAATGGTACACCAGACAGGGACTAAGGGCACAGAGGGCACATAACACCGCTGTAAATAATAGTATCCGTGACCTAGCAGGTGCCATCTGTAATTACACTGAGGTCACTGATAGACATTGGGGTGAGACATTAGATGCCCTCCTCAATGTCATGTCCATGTGTCAGGACAGTGTGGGACAGTTGAGACGTCAACATGGATGTATGCCAGCAACATCAGCAGCTCCCAGTTGCCGCGGATGTCCCTCAAGTCTAAGCTGCTCCTGTAGTGCCAGTACCAGACCCAGCAATGTTGGGGGTGGGCTGTCCATAGACCGTCCTAGAGGACCACATGCACGTGGCTCTGGACAGTCCCAGCAGGGACCTGGGTCCAGTGTACATATGTCTACCTCTGAGGATAGTACCCAGTCTGGCTTAGTACCTGATACTGTCAGTAGCATCCCTGCCAGGCACAGGTACCATATCTGTGGCCAGAGATGGTGATCTGTAAAGCGTGGCTGTCCCACAAATCCCTGTATATGGCAGCCACATGGTGGAACTGTGTGCATGCAGACACACACACATAAATCAGACACCTAGGGCTAACACATACCTGCACACATTACATCAACATTGGCCCATACCAGTACTCTTGGCCCTCACACACACACACACACACACACACACACACACACACACACACACACACACACACACACACATACATGTCGATTGTATGGCTCAATGTAGGCCTCTGACAAACCAACAACACACCCTGTTCATATGATGAAACCTGTGCCACTTCCTGTCATCTGTAACATTGATGCAGGAACAGGCTAAAATGGTACTGATGCACAGGGTGACTTTATAGCAGTATAGCAATGTTAGCATGTTGTCAGCAGTAAAGTGTAATGATATCCTTGAAGGTGTAGCTGAGCAGGCATGATGCAATAAAGCTATGATTGTCAATGTAGTATTGTTTACACCAGTGTTAATCCCAATAGTGTATTGTCCGCCCACGTGTCACTTGGCTGAAGTGTGTAGTATTGGCAGCATGTGTTAGAGAGTGGACAGTACATGTGGGATGTGTGCAGCACAGGTTTGCAAGTGTACATTTGTGAACATGGTGGAGGTGCACTGTCTGCATGTACGTGCATAGTGGACACATGGGCAGGGTGACATGCCCTGTATTACACAGTGTTAACACTCCATAGTTTCTGTTGGTGGCCAGTATGCACTGCACTACACACATTTTGGAACTTGGGTACACATGTGCGTATGACATGGTTTGACACTGTGCTGTGGGGGATACTGTTACTATCTGTCATTGGTTTGCATTCTGGTAGTATACATAACCTCAACAGCCTGACCATAAACAATCATTAGATGATGTCTTGACAACTGACACACAGATGTAGGACACACAGTAACATTTGTAGCCTTCAGGAACTATACTATGCCAGTAACCAGTGGTGTTCACCTGCACCCATTCCTGGGACCACTCCTGATTGCCATATAGCTCACTTAGGTACAAGCAAACACAGTAGGGATATGTCCGTCCACGTCTGGAAATGCATAGTGTGGCATATAATGCATTCTCCAGATGACACACACATCCTCCACAAGGGTATCATACAGATACCTGTTGTCAAACCCATGCTGTAAAGCTATAAGCCAACTAAAGCATGGTCATCCACCTTTACAAAACATAGTATCCCCACAGTACCACATAGGTAGTAGCCCCCAACAAGTTGACAGGTACCAGTGTGTACATGCAGCCAAGTGTTACATCATCTTTCCTTTGGTAATCACATTTCCAAAGGTATTTTGAAATCCCTCGGTGAATCACATAAGCAATAAGGGGTCTGCATGCATATCCACAAAGATTGTTGTACACCTATAATGAATAGCCATCATTGACTGACTTTGCTGCATTTTAACTGGTCTGAAATATACCTCAGGTATAAACCCTTACTCACACTATTCAATAGAAACCGTAATGAGTGTGTGTGACACAGATGACCTAGGCCAGGGATCACTGCAGTGGCTGGGATTGTCACAAGCATACAGATGTGACGTAAGGTCTGGAAAGCGGCAGCACACTCTGGTAAAGATAACAGATGTGTTCATGGAGAAAGCAGGGTTCCCACGTATGAAATAATTGAGGTCACATGTACGTATATGTATTTGCCACACAGCTACCTGACATGCAATGCACATACTGTTGTCATTGTGATATGTCATACAGTAGTAAAAGCAAAACCCACAACACAATGACCAACTGTGTCACACACATAGAGCACACACACAATCACCAAGTGCAGGATTCCATAAATTCCACAACAAGTTCTGTCTTGTCACTTGAAAAGTTACTTAATTTTTTCATACAATTTTCTAATCTAAGCAGTCCATCCCCCTGTGGTATATTAGAAAACAAATCTACCACATCTATGGTGACTAATAATGCATCAGGGGTTAACATTTCATTCCTGAGCCTTCCCAGAAAGTCCCAAGAATCTTTAATAATATGCTTAATGGACGCATATAATGGTTTTAACCACACATCTACAACTTTTCCAAAATTGAAGGTTTTTGATTTGTTGCCAGAAATTATAGGCCTGAACGAGGGGTCCTCTAAGTCCTTGTGGATCTTAGGGATACCTACCATAGTACTTATAATGGGAGATTCAACTTTCAAATATTCATGTAAGTCTCCACTAATTCTTTCATCTATCAGTAAGTCTTCTAAATATAAATTGATTTTATTATAACCAATATTAACCTCATTTTTGGATGAAACATTGTAATTACCTGAATTTAGTAGGATTCCATTGATTTTATTCTTGTATTCTTCCTGATCGAAAAGAACCACCCCTCCCCCTTTATCAGGTTTCATTATTCTTATCTTATTATTTGCTTGTAATTCTCTTAATACTGTGGCCTTTTTAATATTCAGGTTATACATAACTTTGTTTTTATTTACCTTATTACTGTATGCATATATCTCTTCAATAACCATTTTTTCGTATATTCCCAATGTAGCATTAAGGGGTGGGGTGTATATGCTTTTCTTCTTGAACTCACAGTTTCTTTCTACCTTATTTTTATTATTGTGAAATAACACTGCAAGGTTTAACTTCCTTAAGTACTTCTTAAAATCAATAATGAAATCTTCTACTTTAAACCTCTTTACTGGCACATATTTCATTCCTTTACTAAACAGGGTAAAGTGCTCTTCCCTTACCTCTATATGGGTATAATTATGTATAAAAAACTGATTGTATTCACTAGTTATATTGTTAATCTTCACAATCCCATCATTCCTTCCTATGGATACTACCTCGTGTGTCCCTCCCCTAGTTGTCTTTTTTTATTGTTTTCTCTCCGGTGCCACTGATTTGGCCCGCTGTATGTACCCCTCTTCTCCCTTTGTCCTCCTAAAAAATCATTACCATTATACAATTTGTCTAAATTGTCAAAATTATCAGAATTACCTTTGTCCCTGTACCGACCCTCCTGGTATTCATATGTACTCCCTTTCCTTCCACTTTTAGTGTTTTTATAATATACCTTGTCTTTATTAGGATCCTTTTGCTCCCACCTATATGCATGCCCCTTAGTATATTGATCCAAATCTCTCTTATACTTCCTACATTTCCTCTCAAATTGTTTATCTACCTGTTTCTGCACCCAATTATATTGTGTATTTAAACAATATTCATATTCGTCATACAGTACATCATTAATAATGGCATCATTCAATCTATCTAAATCATTCATTAAAATACATATTTTTTTGCCATTACATTGCACAATAAAATGCATGAAAGTAAATGCAAACCCATCGAACATTTTAGAACATTCAAGCATTGTATCATTGTCTAACTCTATACCCATAGGGTATTTGAAAAACCTTAGTCCTATAGGGACTATGTTAGTATCTATACATTTCATTAAATAACTGTTTTCCAATTGTAAGCTTTTACACATTTTAAGCTTTTTACCAAAATCATACATTAAATCTTTTAAAGTCTTGTTGGCATTCGTATTTCCTACACCATTTCCATCTTGAATGGCGTTTGCCCTGTACTGCCCACTGAAGTCAAAATTAGACTCAATGAAGTTTTTAAAACAATTGTCTTTACCAGTTACATCTTTTTTAGTATTCGTAGAGTGGGAAATAGTACCTGCACGCTGAACGTTAAGTGCCATAGTATATGTCCTTTTCGGTGGCATCCGTTTTGGTTTAGCCCCAGATAAATTAAAATCCGCCTCCGATCCATATTTTCTCCCTCCGCCTGTCTTATTTGGTTCACCTGCAGGTTTTGGTAAGGATCCATAAGAGGTACTTGTTTTCCGCTCACCGCCATCGCCCTGTCCGTTGGGGATAGAATTTCCTTTGCCGCTCACACTATGTGCACTTGATGACATCACACGCTCGTTTTCCTTCCTGTGGAATGTAGGCTAACTTACAAGTTCAATCAGTCGAGTCAGTTCCCCTCTCATAATGGCCATCTCGGACTGGATGCCCCTAATTTCGTCCCTTTGTGGCGAAAAAATAGAAGGCAATTCGTCTAACGAATCCATGCCAAAAGCAAGTACTGGAAACAGTCAACTCAATAACCAAATAATGCAGTATGTTCCCACAAGCACAGACTCGAAGTACTGACACTCAAAAGTGAATATAAAATCTTCCTTTATTCAAATGTTAAGCGCTTTCATCTAAAACACTTAGACTTCCTCAGAACAATGCCTTACACAATCATTAGATTTATATACATTTCGTCATCAATCTAATAATTAATTTCAATATAAATTTAAAGTGTCAGTGTGCCATTTTCTAAAATTCCTTTAAACAATTTACCTAAAAAGTAAACCTTGTAAAACCATCCTAAAAGGTTATAAACATAATAATACATTCTATTTATCTCAATATACCCAATAGATGTTTGAATAAAATCATTTTACTAATACACGTTCTATTTATTGGGTGTTATGTGTTACTAAACCAACGTATCTGTCTATCCCATATTTACCAAAATTGGCTTAACTGATATATGATCATTCAACCCTGGCTGGGATGACGCATTTAATTTAATTTGCCATCTTGTTTCTAACTCACCCAGTTTTTTACTAATATTACCACCCCTGGGATTCACTGTGGCAATATCTAAAATACCAAAATAAAAAATACTACAACTATTACTTTCTCCTAAATGTCCCCATAGTGCATTGTTATTATCTTTTTTCTTTATACTATAATAATGATCATATATTCTTTCCCTAAGACTTCTGTCGGTCTTCCCTACGTAGAAACTAGGACACTTTGAGCATTTGGCTAGATATACTATATGGGACGTTCTGCAATTACCTTTCCTAAACATTATCTCAGTACCATTGACATCTTCCAGTTTTATGCTATTCTCTGTGACAATATACCTGCACTGATTGCAGGTACCATATCTTGTTGTACCTTTCACCTCTCTTTCTCTTTCACTAGTCTGAATTTTCCTTTCCAATTCATTTTTCATATTGCACCCATTCCTTGATACAAATCTAGGTGTTTCCCCCAATATTTCCACAATTCTTCTATCCATTTTTAATATGTTCCAATTATTGGTAATAATATTTTTAATATTTAAGGTCCATGGTGTATGTTGTAATATACAAGCTCTAGTATAATCAGTGTGGTTCTCACTATCAGTTGCTTCCATGTTATTCACTTTAACTAAAGGCCCTTTACCTAGCAAGGGTACATATTTTTTTAACCCATTCGCTCTCTACATAGCTGGTTACATCTTTAACCAACCAGATTAGAAAATTGTATGAAAAAATTAAGTAACTTTTCAAGTGACAAGACAGAACTTGTTGTGGAATTTATGGAATTGATTTTGAAACACAATTACATTTTGTTTGAAGGGGAATATTACATTCAAATGAAAGGAGTGGCAATGGGGGCAGCTTGTGCCCCCATTTTTGCCAATCTATATTTATATGATTGGGAAGAGGAATATATATTTAGAAGTAAGTGGTTTCATGAGATATCCTGCTATTACCGGTTTTTGGATGACATTTTTTTGATTTGGAAAGGTAATAGAGAAGAACTAGATGTATTTAAGGGTTATTTGAATTCAAGGAGTAATGACTTGAAATTCACTTTTAGTGTGGATTCTCATACTATGGCCTTTTTAGATACATTAATTGTAGTGGACGAAGGAAAAATTAGAACTAAAATTTATAGGAAAGAGACTTTTAGTAATGGATATTTAGAATTTACTAGTTGTCATCCTATGACCCAAAAAAAGAGTATAATTAAGGGGCGATGTATCAGGGCTGCCAGGATGACATCAGAATATAAGGACCTGGTAAAGGAACTACAATTTATTGGGAATATGTTTATACAAAGGGGATACCCCAGATGGTTGGTTAAAGATGTAACCAGCTATGTAGAGAGCGAATGGGGTAAAAAATATGTACCCTTGCTAGGTAAAGGGCCTTTAGTTAAAGTGAATAACATGGAAGCAACTGATAGTGAGAACCACACTGATTATACTAGAGCTTGTATATTACAACATACACCATGGACCTTAAATATTAAAAATATTATTACCAATAATTGGAACATATTAAAAATGGATAGAAGAATTGTGGAAATAGTGGGGGAAACACCTAGATTTGTATCAAGGAATGGGTGCAATATGAAAAATGAATTGGAAAGGAAAATTCAGACTAGTGAAAGAGAAAGAGAGGTGAAAGGTACAACAAGATGTGGTACCTGCAATCAGTGCAGGTATATTGTCACAGAGAATAGCATAAAACTGGAAGATGTCAATGGTACTGAGATAATGTTTAGGAAAGGTAATTGCAGAATGTCCCATATAGTATATCTAGCCAAATGCTCAAAGTGTCCTAGTTTCTACGTAGGGAAGACCGACAGAAGTCTTAGGGAAAGAATATATGATCATTATTATACTATAAAGAAAAAAGATACTAACAATGCCCTATGGAGACATTTAGGAGAAAGTAATAGTTGTAGTATTTTTTATTTTGGTATTTTAGATATTGCCACAGTGAATCCCAGGGGTGGTAATATTAGTAAAAAAACTGGGTGAGTTAGAAACAAGATGGCAAATTAAATTAAATGCGTCATCCCAGCCAGGGTTGAATGATCATATATCAGTTAAGCCAATTTTGGTAAATATGGGATAGACAGAAACGTTGGTTTAATAACACATAACACCCAATGAATAGAATGTGTATTAGTAAAATTATTTTATTCAAACATCTATTGGGTATATTGAGATAAATAAAATGTAGTATTATGTTTATAACCTTTTAGGATGGTTTTACAAGGTTTACTTTTTAGGGAAATTGTTTAAAGGAATTTTAGAAAATGGCACACTGACACTTTAAATTTATATTGAAATTAATTATTAGATTGATGACGAAATGTATATAAATCTAATGATTGTGTAAGGCATTGTTCTGAGGAAGTCTAAGTGTTTTAGATGAAAGCGCTTAACATTTGAATAAAGGAAGATTTTCTATTCACTTTTGAGTGTCAGTACTTCGAGTCTGTGCTTGTGGGAACAGACTGCATTATTTGGTTATTGAGTTGACTGTTTCCAGTACTTTTTCATCTTCTGAGCTCTCAGATTATGTGTTACAGGCAGGTATAAGCCTAGCCTTAAACAGTGTTCTACCTTCTCCAAGGATGATGCCACAATATAAAAAAAATGATTGACTTTAGCAATTGCCCTAGCTTCTGGTGTCAGTCCAGTGGGATCCAATATCTGTCAGTATGGAAAGACATGGTCAACAGGCCATGCTGCTTTGCCAGAGATGGTCCTCACTTGTCTCCTCTAGGCTTTCAGATACTAGAAAAGGCATTAGCCACCCCTATTGTGTCTTTTTAGGCAGTGTCAAAATACAGTGCCCCCCCCAACATAACAAAATTATCTCTAGATAAACTCCAGGTACTGCTGCTTAATACTAGCAGTCTAAACAAGAAACTGCACTCCCTGGAAGTGCTCCTCACTTTGGAAGATGCTTATATCTGATTAGTCACTGAGACATGGTTCAAAGGCATGGAAGCATCCTAGCCATGCAGGGCTACAATGCCCTCTATATGTTCAGACCACAAACTGAGTATGAAAAAACCAAAGGAGGAGGTGTATCCATCTTCATTGAAGATAAGTACACCTTGAGACTTGTAAAACAGTATGACTCTCTTGTACTACTCCATGTCCAACTAACTATAGGCAAAGCCTCCTACCACATCATAGCTATTAGTCCTCCACCATGAAACAGGAAAAGCATAACGCATACCTTAAATTACTGGAGCCACTTGCCACAGAGCACAACACCTTACTCATGGGTGATTTTAATTATCTTACCATCGACTGGAAAATGTGCACAACCACAAACATGCTTACTCAGAGGTTGTTGGACTTTGTCAATGCAAATGCTCTAGAGCAGCTAGTCAGCACACTCACAAGAGGCTCAAATGTCCTGGTCATAGTACTTACTAACATGGGAGAGCATTGGACCCCCTGTATGATGTCCTCCCTGGTAAGATCAGACCATAAATCAGTCTTGTTCGATGTAATTATAAGATCAAATACCTCATAAAGCTCAAAAATGCTTAAGAATTTTTCTAAGACAAATTACCTCCTATTAAGTGATGGCATAAAATGATTCAAAGCCCCCTCAAACTCAGCTAATATGGACTGTTATGCTGAGGTGTACACCAATGCCTTGTATAACCATTTAAACAGTTGTACAGAATCTGCTGTACTTGACTGGATTAAAAATCTGGTCTTGCCAAACAAACAAGCCATCCAGGTGGACCTCTAGTATAAACAGGCTATACAACAAGAGAAAGAACCTAATGTCCAAGAACAAGGGGGAACTGGCTCAACAGAGGAAGAAACCCTCTCTAGCCTAAACAAACAAATAAGAGATCTTGTCATGTCCTCCAAAGTTAATTATGAAATAGAAATAGACTCTCTAGCTAAGGATAATCACAATATATTCATCAACTATGTCCAAAGTCTAAAAGGGAATACCCAGCTATGTACTGAACTGGTTGTGGATGACACCATCCATACTCAGCAGGAGGTAATAGCCAACCTGCTAGCTGACAGATTTGCAGGAATCTTCAACATTGTCCCCTTCATTCATTCCCCAATGTACATCTGCCACCATTCAGCAGACTGCTGTCTCAAGAGAGTAGGTCATCTCAGCACTCCCCAAGGCCAAAAACACAGCATTCATGGGACCAGACAACATCCCAGGTTGTCTTTTAAACAACTTAAAACATCACCCAGCAGATCCACATGAATCCCTGTTTAACCACAGCCTAACTGGCTATGTGCTGGCAGAATGGTGGACAGCACCAGTAATCCCTCTGCACAAAGGGGGACCATTAACTGACTCTGGGAATTACAGGCCCATAAGCTTGACTAGCCTCAACTGCAAGGCCAAGGAAAGAATCATAATGGACCTTATTAAAAAGGACATAGGTAATCACCATGTCTGGAACCATCCCAGTTTGGATTCATTAAAGGTAGATCATGCCTGTTAAACATGGTTGACTTCTTCAAGAAAGTCACCAAGGCCCTGGACAAGGGAAGGATAGTGCATACCACCTATCTTGAGCTAGCCAAGGCATTTGATGCAATCCCACAATCAGATATTATAGAAGAACTTTCCCAGTTGGGAATTAACATTACCATTACTACATTACCAGATGGGTAGCCAACTGGCTCACCGACAGGACACATACTATCCAGATGGTTGACTTCATCTCTAGCAAAAGACCAGCCACCAGTGGCATACCACAGGGTCCTGTGCTGGGGCCTTTACTGTTTGGAATATATTTCTCAGAAGTCCAGGCAAACTTGGACAGCCTGTGGCTGACCAAGTTTGCTGACGATTACAAATTGGGAGCAATCATCGAGTCCTCAATTATGTTAATATACTGCAGACAGGGTTAACACAGACAAATGATTGTTGCCAAAGCCATAGACTAAATCTAAATGCAAAAAAAAAAAAATTATTATTATTCCCTTTGGGAAAGCTGACATCCCTGCTAATTACATTATAGACAGCACCCCCCCCCCCAAATGTAGACCCAGTGGTACGTGATCTGGGTACTCAGGTTGATAGCAATCTGAACTTTGACCACCGCGTATTCACAGTGGTAAGGAAATCCTTGTATGTGGCACATCTTATAAGTAAAGTTATCATGTCTAGCTCTAAGGATGTTATAATTCCATTATACTTGGCTCTCATCAGACCAGTAATTGAGTACAATGCTCCCTTTTGCATGTACTTCACCAGACACCTGCAACAATTGGAGATACCACAGAGGTTTCTCACAAAGAAATTACATGGTACACAAAACAAGTCTTACATGTAAAGACTGAAAGTCCTGTCACTGTATTTTATCTTCTACAGGTTGCTAATGGGTGACCTGTGCCTGGCTTACAGGGCAGTCCCTGATCCAGCCCAGATGGAAATGCTATAAATTTGTAAATCAAACTGCACGATGATGACTCACTCCAGGGATCTTAATCTAGCCTCTGACATGAACAGGTCATGCTGGAGAGATGGATACATTTCCCAGAGACTGCCACTTCTCTGAGGCAAACTTCCAATTCACATGAAACAGAGCCCCTCCCTGACCCTCTTCAAATACAACTTAGATCAATGGATGGGTGACCCCAAATTCATGCCTGGGGTGGTGCCCATGTCCTTCCTGAATAGAGGTCAGTATTAAATACCATAGACCCTTACCTCTGCAAACTTCCCTCACCTCGTCACAGATAATTGGGGCAACCAGGGATAAATATGGCTAAGTTTGTAAGGGCAATAGGGCCATTAGCCTCGTAACCTCCTATGAAGCTATGAACCTGATACCCTATTAATCAAGATTAACCAGCTACAGGAAAAGTTATCAACACTGATTGAGGTAAAATGCTTGCAACTAGGATTGTGTCGGTGTGGTTCATTTTCATTTATATAAATGTATGACTGCTTATGTTTCTTGTTTCATGGGGGCAGGAATTGAATAATTTATGTAATGCTGCTTAGGTTATATAATAAATAGCAATATATGTGAAGTATAATGTTTGTTAATGTTAATTTAATACAGTTTGATTATTTTTGTATAAATGTAAATTTACTTATGTCACAAGTGATAATTCAATAAAGGTGTTTAAAAATATACTGGTTACACCAGATGCTTTTGATAAGAAAATAACAGATTTAAATATAAAACTAAGGTTGAGAATGTTATTTTGTTACACAAGCAAAAGACGTTGAAGCTCAACAATGATTTTAAGAAGGATAATATTTTTAAATGGGAAAAGTCAAAATGCAGCAAGAAATTCCAATAGATGGCATATGGGCAAAAGGAGAAGTGTTTCCTTTGCTTCTAGTGATGCAGGACATTTTCATATTACTATTGATGGTTATACATATTCAGCTTCTTTTTGTGTGGCAAATTAAATGGCACCCACAAATACCAGTTTTTCAGGAGAGGCTTCAGTGGAAGAATATGCCACAGGGCAGATAATACAAGAGAAGAGAATTAAAAAAAAAAATTGGCACATGAACAAGAAGCACACAAATAATAAACTTAGTTTCTTATCCATTAACTGTTGAACTTGCAAAAGCAACTTAAATTTGTACCTACAGTGGTTTTTAAACTCTGGGGAAGTTTACCAGACATTTATAAATTAAAATGTAAGTAAAAACTGGGATTTTTTTACTAGGAATATTTTGAATTGTTTAATAACTTAAATGATGAAGATTCTTTGGAACAATCCTTGGATTCACTGTGTAATGTGTTTTTATACACCACCTGAAGGTATGCAGGAATTGATATCTTTGCAGCAACAGTTTTATTTACTATCCATAAAGATGTATAAAATAAAGAATAGTTAAGAGTAATTTTAATCATGCAACTATACAAAAACTTACTGAGATTTTTGGACAACTGGTAGTGAAGCATATAAAAAAATTATTTAAGCAAACTGTTAATATTAATTGCAACTTGATAAAACTGAATGGCAAAAATTGAAACACTTAGAAGAGCTTTCTAATAGTAATAATCTAATAATTAAAGACACTGATAAGGGTGCTAATATTATTATAATGACACCAAAACAATATAACATTATTTGTATTGTCCTATTATTGGATAATACAACTTATAAAATATTGCCCCAAGATCCTACATTTCAATACATTCAAGAGTATAAGAAGCTATTACACAAATGTAGGCTGTTGAATGGTATTACTCAGGAATAAATTGTCAATAACAGCCTGTTAATTTGATGGTGCCAGTATTTTATGGCTTTCCTAAAATATACAGATCCTTATATAACCCTCTGGCAAGTTCTATTGTATCTTTGTATGGTACATTATTAGAAAGGATGGGCAAGTTACTGGATAATTTTTTGCAACCCCTAGATGCCTAAGCTAGATAAAAGACATATTGCAGTTTTTATCTAAATTAAAAACCATTGCAATGCAAATTATGTTTTTTGTAACTTGTGATGTTAGTTCATTGTATAGTAAAGTACCACATAGCTTGTGTCTTAGAAGTAATTAATTATTACTTACCCGAGGAACCATCCAAATCTAAAATATTGGAGATGTTGGATTTCTGTCTTACATAAAATTATTGTTATTACAATGAAAATTTTTACTTGCAAATAAAGGGTACAACAATGGGATAAGCTTTGCCTCTACTTATGTAAACATTTTTTGAATACTTTGAACAAAAATATATTTATGCATCTGTTTTTAAGTATATCAAACTATATGTACAATATATAGATGATCTCCTTTAATTTTTCAAGGAGATGTTAATAATTATTACAGAGTTTTTAAGTTTATTAATGGAAATGCATTTGGTATAATATTTGATGGTAGATTTGGTCAACACAAAATTACTTTTTTGTATTTTAAATTTAAAAATTAATAATGGAGGATTACATATATTGGTATATATTAAACCTAAAAGTACTAATACTTTACTTCATGCTACTAGTTTCATCCACCACATATTTTAAAGGCTTTTCCTAAATGAGAACTTATTAGAGCTAAACATTTATGTAATAGCATAGAAGAAATTTAAATTTTTGTAGAAAGACTGATACATAAATTTTTGGAAAGAGATTATTATATGGAGATTAATTAATGTACTGAAATATGTGGTAGGTACAAATGAAGTTTTAATGGAGCACAAAAATCAGTGTATTAAAATGGGGAATAATAGCAATAATAATAAGAAGAAAAAGAAGAATGGCAAAAACCATGAATTTATATTTTTGTTACTTTATAGACTGATCTATCCAAATATACTGCTGAAAAAAAAATATATATATATACATATACATATATATATATATATATATATATATATATATATATATATATATATATATATATATATATATATATATATATATATATATGTACATGGGATCTGGACACATGCTCGACTAGCATATGTCTGAATCACAAAACATCAAACACAAATACACAAAAGCGCTTAACATCGACAAGCACTTCCGTGTATATGTGCCTGTTTCGTAGATCGGACTACAGTGCGGGTAAGGGAAAAATTCCCTTTTCCCCACTGTAGTGCGATCCCGGAGTGAGAATAATAAAGTAGGGGGGTGTGGGGGATGCAGGGGGGCAAAGCCCTCCTGCAGAAATGTAGATTTGTTTTGAACTACACATACACGGAATCACTTTTCGATGTTAAGCACTTTTGTGTATACTTACTTACTTATGCCAGTCACCCTTGACAGGGTATGGGCCACCAACTACAGCTCTCCACCGAATCTTGTCCTGGACCAATTGTTCTATTTGGTTCCATGTGTAGCCTCTAATCTTAGCATCTGCCTCAAAGTCTCGCCTCCAGGTGTTTCGTGGGCGGCCTCTTCCTCTCTTCCCCTGAGGATTCCAGTGCAATGCCTGTCTTGTAATATTGTTTGCTGGTTTGCGAAGAGTATGTCTGATCCATCTCCACCTCCTCCTCTTAACTTCTTCCCCAATCGAAAGTTGGTTGGTCCTTTCCAAAAGGGTGGCGTTGTTAATAGTGTCTGGCCATCGAATCCCTAAAATCTTCCTGAGACAGCTATTTGTAAATGTCTGAAGTTTTTTAGTGGTGGTCTTGTTTAACTCCCAGGTCTCTGCCCCATACAGCAGTACTGACTTCACGTTAGAGTTAAACAGCCTTATCTTGTTGATCAAGGATAGTTCTCTTGTTTTCCAGACCCTATTTAACTGTATGAAGGCTGCTCTTGCTTTTCCTATCCTTGCCCTGACATCAGCTTCTGATCCGCCCTGCTTGTCAATTATGCTGCCAAGGTAGGTAAAGGACTGCACTTCCTCCAGTGGCTTCCCTTGCAGAGTGATAGGGTTAGTATTTGTGGAGTTTAATTTAAGGATCTTTGTCTTCAGATTGTTAATGTTAAGACCCACCTCTAGTGCTGTAACTGCCACCAAATTTGTCTTGTTTTGCATTTGCTGCTGGCTGTGAGAGATGAGGGCGAGGTCATCAGCATAGTCCAGATCTTCCAGCTGATTCCATAGGGTCCATTGGATCCCATTTTTCTGTCCTGCAGTAGATTTCTTCATAATCCAATCGATAACTAACAGGAAGAGGAATGGTGACAATAAGCATCCTTGCCTGACCCCAGTTTTTACTTGAAAGCGTTCAGAGAGCTGCCTTCCATGTATAACCCTGCATGATAGACCATTGTATGAGTTCTTTATCAAATTTACTATTTTCGTTGGTATACCATAGTGCTTCAGAAGGCTCCACAATGTCTCTCTGTCCACGCTATCAAACGCCTTTTCAAAGTCAACAAAGTTGATATACAATGGTGAGTTCCATTCAACACTGTTCCACAAGCATATTCTGAGAATGACAAAAGATTGAACACACATAGATCAACAAACCTTTCACCATTCTCATTGATTGTTTCCAGAGCATGTGTACCCATGATTTGCTCATATCCTATGTTCCTGGATCCGACCTTGGCATTTATATCACCCATAAGGATAGTAAGGTCTTTGTCTCGGTATCTGAGAATCTGCTGGAATAAAACTGTAGGGGGGTGTGGGGGGTGCAGGGGCAGAAATGTAGATTTTTTGTAACTACACATAAGACCAACCCCTTGGGAGTGAAGTGCTTCACTGTCCTCATGTCCAGAATAAAGCAACAACTCCACCAAGGATGGTCCCAAGCCCGTCTGAAAAAGGAGGAGGGTTGGGCTTAGGGTTAGCAACCCCATCCCGTAAAAAAACAAATTGCTACAAAAACACTTTCGTGTATGTGTGTTCGATATTTTGTGATTCGGACATATGCTAGTCCAGCATGTGTCCTAGACCCATATATATATATATATATATATATATATATATATATATATATATATATATATATACATTTTGCATGTTTGCATAAGTTAGCAGTGCCCTGTACAGCAGCAAACACCTAGAAAGCAATTATGGTCCATAAATCTGTAACCTGTAAAGAGGCAATATTGTGCAAATACCTTGTGCACCAACAAGCTTAGAGCAGCTAGATGGGCTTTGAGTGACAATATCTACAGATTTAGTAGAATTCAATATTGTGTAAACAATAAAGTTCATAAAATTTAATACTGTTTAGCATAATCTGCCTCAGTAAAGGACCTTTATTAGTCTGTAGAAGCAAAGCAACCTTAACTGCCTTCTAACCCCAAAACATCACCCCCATAGTTCAAAGATCAAAGGACTAAACAACATGGATATGCAATTTCCTAACTTCTCTGTATGCAGCCAAGAAACCAAAAATAGGTATATAAGAGTGGCGATAAAACACTAAAAACTGTAAAAACACCACTCACAGTAGCCAAACCTGGACCAAGTGTAACCAAATTTATTCTTCCACAACAGATGTCAACCAATGTCCAAATACTTCAAGTACAAAAAGGTAGTCAAGTGCTTTCGTCGTGAGACTTCATCTGAACTAAAAGAAAATTAATTGCCCATTCCTTTTATATAAAAAACAATTCAATTGTCCCCAATGAAATCAATCATTTTAAAGTTACAGTACTCAATAGTAAAAAACAATGGTTGAACAAATAAACTTATAAATCTAAAACCCCAGGGATTACCACAGTGTCACTGCTCGACAGAGGCACAGCAAAATAATGGGTATAGTTCCCCATACTAAAGGGGTGGCGTAAGCCACAAAACGATGGGCTAGGCTTGTAAATGCCCTCGGGCAGATAGCCTAGTATGAACCTATGAACCTATGAACCTAAAAGTTCATATTTAAAAATACATTAATACATCCCTATCTATTAGTAGCATAATAATATTCTTTCCATCTAATACAAAGATAAAAATACTTGTAAAAAGATAGTAACACTTGTAGGGTTAAAGAGCACAGAATAATGTACATGTTGAAGTTTAGTTGCCATATACTTTAGCTCTGGTCTAATACAAATATGATTGTTAATTCCAGGAACAACAGTGGCATTCAGTTTAAGTTGCCATCTCTTCTCAGCCCTTAACAATTTATTTGTCCAGTCACCCTCTCTAATGTGTTTACTGACTACCTCTAAAATACCAAAAAGAAAAAAGTGGTCTGGATTCCCTTTAATATGTCTAAATAATGTGTTATTCTCATCACCCTTTGAAATATTGTATAGGTGCTGAAAAATTCTCCTCCGCAAACTCCTTTCAGTCTTACCTATGTAGAAATAACCACAAACCTGACAAACAGCGACATAAACTATTCCATTGGTAGTGCAAGATCCTGTCGCTAGCCTTACTTCTATATTGTTGGATCCTAAACTGACTGTGGGTGTAGCTATAATCTGTTTACAATATTTGCACACCCGACATTTTACAATTCCCTTGCTTGTCCTGATTTTACCTACAACAGGAAGTTCCAACAAGGTTTTTAAGTTTTTATTTGTCTTGTAGGAGAAAAATTGGTTCTTCACCCACAACTGCCATCAAGTCCTGGTTGCTTTGGAACAGAATCCAGTTCTTTTTAATAATATTTCTTACCACATTTGAAGTCTCCCCATGTGTTAGCACCATGGAATATGAAAAATCAGTGGTTTGCAGGTGGTTAGATTCAACCACCTGTCCTGTTTAGTACTTAATAGTGGTTTGTACCTAAAACCCCACTCATTAATAACCTGTTCACTAATACCTTTAACAAAATTCAGTGGGTATCCCCTACCCGTGAACATACTGGTCAGTTATTCCATCTCAGATTTTACCAACTCAAAGTTAGAACACATTCTAACTACCTGGACCATCTGACCTTTTACTATATTCCTTTTTACAAATAATGGGTGGCTACTCCAAAACTCTAAATAGTCGTTAGAAAAAGTGGGTTTATGATACACATGATTGGAATCAGTTTTAACTTAAATCTTTCCAAAGCTGAACATGAAAATAGTTAATATTAAGATTGCCACTATTACCTGTAAATTTAAAATAGTCACAAATCCCATTAATATAATTTACAAAATTAGTGTGCATGTCCCCCACCTTCCAAAGGATAAAAAGGTCATCCAAAAGCCTCAGGTACAACAGCCAAGAGTCCTTAAAGGGACTGTTCATTATGAACATGCTTTCCCAATGGTACATTACTAGATTAGCAAATAATGGGGTGCAGCTGTTACCCATTGCTACCCCATTAGTCTGTTGGAAAACCTCACCACCAAAACTAAAAACGTTATTTTTTAAAATGACTTCCATAAGATCCATAGTAAAATTTACCATAGTATTACTTAAGTTGGTTTTCTCAACCAATACTTCATGAAAAAATTCCAATCCCCTATCATGTGGTATTGATGTAAAAAGATCCACAATGACAATAGTTAAAAAATTGACCTCCATACTGTAGTATTCCTTCTTAATCCTACTCAGGAAATCCCACAGGTTTAACAGGTACATTATTTTGTGCCTCTTTAACCCTACAAGTGTTACTATCTTTTTACTATGATTTTTATCTTTGTATTAGATGGAAAGAATACTATTATGTTACTAATTGATAGGGATGTATTAATGTATTTTTAAATATGAACTTTTAGATTTATAAGTTTATTTGATCGACCACTGTTTTTTACTATTGAGTACTGTAACTTTAAAATGATTGATTTAATTGGGGACAATTGAATTATTTTTTGCATAAAAGGGATGGGCAATTAATTTTCTTTTAGTTCTGATGAAGTCTCATGATGAAAGCGCTTGACTACCTTTTTGTACTTGGAGTATTTGTACATTGGTTGACATCCATTGTGGAAGAATGCATTTTGTTACACTTGGTCCAGGTTTGGCTACTGTGAGTGGTGTTTTGATGTTTTTTAGTGTTTTATTGCCACTCTTATACACCTATTTTTGGTTTCTTGGTTGCCTTGGTGTATTGTAGCCTTTCTGTGACTTTTGGACTATTTATTCATTATGGAAGCTAACGGATTATCTCCTGTGTTCGAGGACGAGCTCGACTCCTTGCCATTTGCATGTGGTCAGTGGGTGGACCACGCTGACAACAACATGCTTCAACTAATTTTGAACTTGACTAATAAAGTTTCGGAACTGCAGGAGGCAGTCCTAAAACTACAAAACCTGGTACCTGTTAGTTTAGATGGCACCAGTGGGCGTCAACACAGAGAGATGAGTGAAACATCATTTCTAGCAGGCAACAGGGTTGACCGTGGTAATCCGATGTCGAAAAAATGTTGTAACGGCACTTGGGGTTGTCGATACGGTGGGGACTTTATGTGCTAGTCAAGGAATTAACCAAATGTATGATCGGTTTAAGGATTGGGCAAGAAATTACTTTGGACTTTTTAAACCTGATCTCATGAGCAACCAGAACAGTACGGAAGTAAGGTTAGTCGCACTCAAACAAAAACTTGGCAAAGTTCGCAGCTTGCAGTGTGATAATGCTTACTTGACTGAATGCATAGCTAAATGCAGGGTACCTAAGGGTCTGCGAGTATTTAAATTTTCAAATGGCCTCAAGAAGGGGCAGTCCGAGTGTGAAGAACTTTTGCAAATGTTTGACCGTCATGGCATAAAACTAATGGATTTTATTATTAAGGTTAATAATAAAAGGATTGATGAATTTTTAAATGAAATTGATTCCAATAACAAAAGTATTTTGAAGTATGTTAATTTTGTTAAATTTTCTAATAGATATAATAAGGTTTTTGACAAGGTTGAACACAATGTAGGGGAAAATATTGAGAGGAAAAAAAGAAAGTTGGTGAGGGATGAATTAGAATATGCCAATAATTTAGCATACCCCTTCCCAAAAGCCTATGTTGATGGAGGGGAAATTGATAATGTTCAACAGAGTAATGACAATGTTAATACTAGGCCAGTTTCTGGTCAGAGAGAGGGTGGTAGGGACAAAGTGTATGACTGAGATTACCCCCCACCCCTTAGGAGGTCAGAAAGACTACAGAATAAGAACAATTATAGGAATGACAATAATGTTTTTTTAGGACCAACGGGAGGGGGAAGGATCAACAACCCCAGGAACCCACACCAGTGGAGAAAGAACAGTTATCAGTAGACCCAATAATTACGGGTACTCCACAGGTGGTAGATAGGGAGGAGATTATCACCTCCCATGGAGGTTTTCTCCACACATACAAGGGGTTTAATATTTTTTAATTATGCGGGTACTGAAATTACTAAAGATCTTTTTTTTGCTCCTTATGAAGGGAATACAATTTGGCCCGTCTAGGAAATAAGATGTTAGTTCTACATTAATAGAACTTAAACTTTATGTTAGGAAGATCAATTTGAAGTTCCTTTTTAAGGACCACCCCACTTGTGGAGGAAAGGACACGTTAAAAAAGAGAAGCTGTTTTAACCCACCGTTGCATCCTCTTCTTGGCACATTTGAAAAGATATGTTCCCAAGAAATATATAAAGTATTACAGCAACACAGACCTAAACAATTCAATCTAACTAAAGAGGAGAACGACTTACTAAGAGAAATTAGGTGTAGTACTAGTTTGAGATTTATGAAACCAGACAAAGGTGGGGGGATGGTTATAGTTAATATGAGGACTTTAACAATAGGATTTTTGGTATGTTACAGGATGAAAATAAGTACCAGTGTGTGTCAATAAATGAAATAAACATTTCATACAAGAAAATTAGATTATTATTAGAGGATTCCTTGTTTCAAGGAGATATTAATGAGGAAATGTTTTATTTTTTGAACAACGAAAATCCTACTATTCCTGTGGCCTTCAAGATACCGAAGACTCATAAAAATATTTTAGAACCCCCATACAGGCTCATTATCTCCTGTCAAAATAGCATTACATACCCATTGGGAGTGTTTGTTGACAGGGTGGTTAGGAAGGCTCTAGCCCCCGTTGAACACCTACTGTTAGATTCGTGGGATTTCCTGAGTAGGATTAAGAAGGAATACTACAGTATGGAGGTCAATTTTTCAACTACTGATGTTGTGGATCTATTTACATCAATACCACATGATAGGGGATTGGAATTTTTTCATGAAGTGTTGGTTGAGAAAACCAGCTTAAGTAATACTATGGTAAATTTTACTATGGAACTTATGGAAGTCATTTTAAAGAATAACTTTTTTAGTTTTGGTGATGAGATTTTCCAACAGACTAATGGGGTAGCAATGGGTAACAGCTGTGCCCCATTATTTGCTAATCTAGTAATGTACTGTTGGGAAAGCATGTTCATAATGAACAGTCCCTTTAAGGACTCTTGGCTGTTGTACCTGAGGTTTTAGGATGACCTTTTTATCCTTTGGAAGGCAGTTGACATGCACACTAATTTTGTAAATTATATAAATGGGATTTGTGACTATTTTAAGTTTACAGGTAATAGTGGCAATCTTAATATTAACTATCTGGATGCTCAGCTTTGGAAAGATTTAAGTCAAAACTGTTCCCAATCATGTGTATCGTAAACCCACTTTTTCTAACAACTATTTAGTTTCGGAGTAGCCACTCACTATTTGTTAAAAGGAATATAGTAAAAGGTCAGATGGTCAGGTAGTTAGAATGTGTTCTAACTTTGAGATGGTAAATCTGAGATGGACCAACTGACCAGTATGTTCACGGGTAGGGAATACCCACTGGATTTTGTTAAAGGTATTAGTGAACAGATTATTAATGAGTGGGTTTTAGGTACAAACCACTATTAGGTACTAAACAGGACAAGGTTATTGAATCTAATCACCTGCAAACCACTAACTTTTCATATTCCATGGTGCTAACACATGGGGAGACTTCAAGTGTGGTAAGAAATATTACTAAAAAGAACTGAATTCTGTTCCACAACAACCAGGACATTATGGCAGTTATGGGTGAAAAAACAATTTTATCCTACAAGACAAATAAAAACTTAAAATCCTTGTTGGAACATCCTGTTGTGGGTAAAATCAGGACAAGCAAGGGAACTATAAAATGTGGGGCATGCGAATATTTTAAACACATTATAGCTACACCCACAGTCAGTTTAGGATCCAACAATATAGAAGTAAGGCTAGCGACAGGATCTTGCACTACCAATGGAATAGTTTATGTCACTGTTTGTCAGGTTTGTGGTTATTTCTACATAGGTAAGACTGAAAGGAGGTTGCGGAGGAGAATTTATGAGCACCTATACAATATTTCAAAGGGTGACGAGAATAACGCATTATTTAGACATATTAAAGGGAATCCAGACCACGTTTTTCTATTTGGTATTTTAGAGGTGGTCAGCAAACACATTAGAGGGGGTGACTGGACAAATAAATTGTTAAGGGCTGAGATGAGATGGCAACTTAAACTGAATGCCACTGTTGTTCCTGGAATTAATGATCACATTTGTATTAGACCGGAGCTAAAGTATAGGGCAACTAAACTTTAACATGTACATTATTCTGTGCTCTTTAACCCTACAAGTGTTACTATGTTTTTACAAGTATTTTTATCTTTGTATTAGATGGAAAGAATACTATTATGTTACTAAAAGATAGGGATGTATTAATGTATTTTTAAATATGAACTTTTAGATTTATATGTTTATTTGATCGACCACTGTTTTTTACTACTGAGTACTGTAACTTTAAAACAATTGATTGATTTAATTGGGGACAATTGAATTGTTTTTTATATAAAAGGGATGGACAATTAATTTTCTTTTAGTTCTGATGAAGTCTCACGATGAAAGCGCTTGACTACCTTTTTGTACTTGGAGTATTTGTACATTGGTTGACATCGGTTGTGGAAAAAATACATTTTGTTACACTTGGTCCAGGTTTGGCTACTGTGAGTGGTGTTTTGACGGTTTTTCTCTGCATGCAGCTTGTTGGATATGGTCATCTTGAGACAAAGTAGCAATTGTCTTATGTTTACTGACAACCACTTAATCCTTAAATAAGCAGACATATAATGAGAGAGATATAATTACACAATGACCTGGAGGCTAAACTCTCACATACAAGTCCACATCAGGTTGTTGAAACCACACACAGCACTCACCTCACATAGCATACAACTTGTTGAGGCACTTAAAAGAAATCTTCCTCTACAACAGAGATCACCTAGACCACCCACTGTTAAAGCTATTGCTCAGCAAACCCAAAGGCACTCAGCAAAAAACAACACCTAACACCACACATACAGTCACTCTCATTTGATCCCCAAACACTAAGTCCCTAAAGTAAGCAAATACACTTCCCAGGACTCTCATTATAGAGGACTCCATTGTAAGATATACTGATGCCCTTCTAATCAGAGTTAACAAGCAGAAGATAACTGTTAGTTGCTTATCTGGAGCCAGGAGCCAATAAGTCACTCATTAAACCACAGGTACCAGTATGATTCCATTATAGTCCATGTAGGTGTTAATGCCCTAAGATGTACTTCCATGGACTATATGAACAGAGACATTATGGAGCTTTCAGACTATGTTTATCAGGATGGTATGAGCCTGGCACTGAGCAGCATATTACCATCACTGAGGATGCCACAATATGAGCAAAAATTATTGATTTCGACAACTGCCTGTCTTTCTGGTGTCATTCTGAGTGTATCCAGTATTTGTCAGCTTGGAAGGACATGGTCAATAGACTATGATCTTTGTGAAGGCTGATCTGCACCTTTTCCCTCTAGGCATTGGAATACTAAGGCTTTGTCCTCCCCATAATGCCTTTTTTAGGCAATGTCAAATTAACAAACCTACTGATATAGGAAAATCAGGTCAGCAGAACCTTAAGTTGTTACTGCTCAATACCAGGAGCCTAAAAAAACCAAACCCCCCCAAAAAAACTACATTACTACACTTCCTCACACTTGATTATATAGATTTCTGTGCAGTTATAAAGACATAGTTTAAAGTGACAGAGAGTACCCTGGCAGTACAAGGTTTCATGGTTTTCCACACTTTTAGACCAGTAGCTATGCAGACAAGGGATAAAAGTGGAGCTGTCTCAATATACATCAATAACAAGAATGCCTCTAGGGTGGTTAAACAGGATGACATGCTAAAGTTCCTCCATGTGCAGATCACCATAGACAAAATCCCATACCATATCCTAACTAGCTACAGGTCACCTTCCATGTCCCAAAAAGCTCACAATGCATACTTGGACCTACTGGAGGCACACACCATCCACTCTAACACCCTACTCATGGGAGAGTTTAATTACCCCTTTATAGATTAGGAATTCTTCACAGCCTCAAATCTATAGGCACAGAGATTCCTGGACTTCATAAACACAAATATACTTGACCAAATAATGAATATACCTACTTGAGGCTACAACATACAGTACCTCATTTTCAGAAATATGGGAGAATGCTGCACCCCCCAATGTCTCATCCTGTCTGGTAAGGTCTGACCATAAGGCTGTCTACTTCAAAATCAAAATCTATGCTGTAATCCCATTAAAAATAGTAACAGGAACCATTCCAAGGCAAATTACCTGTTATTAAGTGATGGTCTGTCAAAATTCAATGCCCCTGCAAACCCCAAGAATACACTAGCCTATGCTGAATTGCTGTCAAAAATTCTGTACAACCATGTCAATGGCTGCATAGAGGGTGCTGTAACTACCAGAAGAAAGCCCAGAGCTAGCCTCAGAAATAAACTGCCCTGGTGGCATCCCAAATGAAACAGGTCTACGTTCAGTCATTGAACGGAAAAACAAAGAATGGTATTACATCAAAAATGCTATTCAGTGAAACTCCTCATGTAGAGGGCTGCACCTTCCACACCCCTCGCTAATTATATATGCCAACTTCAAGACTGCACTACAGTGGGAAAGGGCAAATTTACTTTTCCCTGCTGTAATGCAATCTTGCTCAAACAACTCAATGGACAGCATGTTCGATGAGACATGCCTTTTGATGCTTATTCCATTTGATGGCTGGACATAAACCTAAAT